>NC_056743.1:387910467-388169276 GCF_019279795.1 Protopterus annectens | reverse complement strand
GAGGGAGTGACGGATCGTGCCTGAGAGAGGGATGAGGACAACAGTAGTATGTTGTGATGCAAATTAAAGACGTTACATGTGTCCAGTGGACACATGTGTGAAATGGACAGCTATGTATGGGGCAAAAGTTGTTCTGGGAACAGACTGGCCTATTGTTTCCATTTTGTAAGGTGAGAGTGGGATGTTGGGGAAGGAGAGTAGGTATGCTCGTGGAGGATAGGTTGGGTAAGATGACAGAAAAGACAGCATACAGGAGGTATATGACATGTGGGGGGATACACCTTGGACGGGGAGGGGTGTTCAGCAGTCACAAGCCCATAAGCCCCAAATGGAAACAGTGGGACAGAGGTCCCCACCCATGGGCAGCCACCACTGCAACTTCACAGCCCCAAAGGTGGCTGTGCTGGGAGCTGTCTAGGAGGGCAGGCTCACCCTCTGTGCCACTCTGCCCTCGAGGCTGGCGTAACTGGCCTCAAAACCCTTATTGAGCTCCCGCACCAAGGCCTGGACAGTATGATGGCTGACAAGTTCCTGTCTGGACCTGCTCCCGGGGGCAAGCCCCATCCTTAGTGGCGGTTCCACACGACGGTGGTGCAGAGCCAGCATAGGTGGAGGTCCAAGGCTGGGCCCCAGATGTGCTGGTGCGTGGTGCCATGGCCAGCTGAAGTGGGACAGGTGGTTCGGCCGGGACCTCCAATCCCATACAGCCTATGGTGTTGCAGTTTTAACACAGATAAGGCTTAGTAATAGTCAACAGCATTCAGGGTTACTTATAACAGCATGCATAGATATTACCATTAACCCAAGACAACAGATGTCATACATTTGCAGAGGGAGCACAACACATGCATATATACTGCATGACATCTGTCCAAAGCGTAGATGACTTGTGACTGCAGCTATGAACAGTGGCCCATTATTGGCATGTCACTGTGATAACCTCAGACAGTGACTGTCATACCACTGTTTCATGTGATGCATGTCCAATCAGGGATGCGATGTCAGTAACTCTCATCACTGTCACAGTGTACTGACTGCAATCCTCACACTATACTTCTGCAGTTCACAGATGTGTGTTCTGTGAGTAACACAAGAAACAAATGATTCCACACACTGACCAGTCCACAGATGACCCTAGAGATGGAGGTTTCCTCACAGAGCACGGTGTTGTCAGTTATTAAAACATGCAGACTAGCCATTACCACACACAACCTGTTAAACTGGCAGTAGTCTGAATGAAGCATAGCTACACTTACATGCTGTAGTCATGTCTGGCACATCACACTCCTGCCTTTACGCTATTTTCGCATTTTATATTGTTTGAGGAATATCCAGATTTCATCTGTGATGCTGTTTACCAAACACCAGATCCAGGTTCCACTCACAGCGACTGTCATGGGCAAACACAAACATGATGTTCCTAGATATTGTACTGTGTTTCCATGCAATTGGCTATGAGAATGTCACCACAGCTGTTCCACATGCAATCAGCTAGAGGAGGACTGCAATAGGTGCAGAGGCCATCACCTGATCATGACCATCACTTACAAAATAAGAAGTTATGTACCTACCATAATGTTCCATGTTAGTTGTCTTCTCTCGCCTTCTTTCTTGCTTGATGGGTTCGGAGCCGATCCTCGGCTCCGACTCGGCACTTGCTTTAGCTCGAGAACTCCTTTTACCAGCTCGAGGCAGCCCCATATCCCATGATGCAAGGCGGTAAGTACCCAGATCTCGTTTGTTGACAAAGGGCAATAACACCAAGCAGAAAATACTTCCCAAAGGAAGAAGAAACTTACAGATGGAAAAGGACCAGGTCTGAATGGTCTTTAGCATAATAGTTTCTTATACAAGGTCTGTCCAGGCCAGGGGGAAGGAGGGAGGGTCGCAAGAAAGAAGGCGAGGGAAGACAACTAACATGGAGCGTTATGGTAGGTACATAACTTCTTAATGTTAAGTTGTCAATCTCGCCTTCATTCTTTGATGGGACCCGTCCCTAGCACCTCTATCCTGGGTGGCTCAATGGAACAAACTCTTGAGGACTGTAGAGCCAAAACTGGCTCTGTCCCTGGAGGCCAAGTCCAATTTGTAATGGGAAACAAAAGTGTGAGGAGTGGCCCAAGTGGCCGCTGCACAAATAGTGTCCAAAGGAAGTCTAGCCTGAAAAGCTGTAGAAGTAGCTAAACTCCTAGTTGAATGTGCTTTAGGTTTTGAGCACAGCTGTTTTCTCCTAGTATAAATTTCAGTGATGACGAAGAAAGCCATCTGGACAAAGTCACTTTAGAAACAGGAAGGCCTTTTTATTATCCATAGGAAACAAAAGTTGATCAGATTTTCTAAATTTTTGTTCTGTCCAAATAATATCTGAGTTGACGGTGGGCGTCAAGATAATGTAGCTTTTGTTCAGCCCTATCTGAATAGTTAGGAAAAATACAGGAGATCAATCGATTGACTCAGATTGTTCTTTGAAGCGACCTTAAGTAAAAAGGATGGATTAGTTCTCAAAGATACTCTGTCTTTGTGAAAAATCAAATAGGGGTCGAACGAGAAAGAGCATGAAGTTCAGACACCCTCCTGGCAGATGTAATAGCCACTAGGAATAAAGTATTCCAAGAAAGATATTTCAGGGAACAAGAAAGAGCTGGCTCGAAGGGGGGAAGAATCAAGGATGTCAGCACTAAATTTAGATCCCACTGAGGAGGAGGATTCCTGATTGGAGGCTTTAGTAGGAAAATTCCTTTCAAAGAAGGCCCTGCAGAGCCTATGGGACATAATATTATGATCTGCTATCCCGACATGAAAATTAGAAATAGCAGCCAATTGAACTCTGACTGTGGAAGAAGAGGAGCCTGCATGAAAAATCTCTGCTAAGAAGTCCAGAACTGCCTGAACAGGGCAGTAAAGGATCAATATTTTGGGCCTTAGCCCAATAAGAGAAACGTTCCATTTGC
This sequence comes from Protopterus annectens, assembly GCF_019279795.1. Classification (NCBI taxonomy): domain Eukaryota; kingdom Metazoa; phylum Chordata; order Ceratodontiformes; family Protopteridae; genus Protopterus; species Protopterus annectens. The sequence goes on along the minus strand of NC_056743.1, from coordinate 388,166,325 downwards.
TTGTGTAAATCCTCCTGGTAGAGGATTTTAGTGAAGCTACTATGATGTCTCTAACTGGGTTAGAGATCAAAGGAAGCCTGGCTAAGGAAGGAAGTGGAGCAACCATGCTGTGAGGTTGAGAGAAGGGATTGACGGTGCAGCTGACGGATTGGTGAATCAGTAGATCTGGCACTGGGTCCAGATGCCACGGCTGCAAAAGGTGATGATGGAGGAACGGGACCAAACTTGTCGAGGCCAGTAAGGGGCAATGAGAATCAATTTGGCTCTCAAAGCGGTAGCTTTCTGGATCACCTGAGGGATCAGAGGAAATGGAGGAAGGCATAAAGAAGTCCCTGGGGCCAATCCTGGGTCAGAGGCGTCTCTGGGGATGGCCTGATAGAGGGAAGAGGCTGAAGAAGTCTGGACATTTGCTGTTTTGGGAGTAGCAAAAGATCGCAACATGGGCGACCCCATTCCAGAAAAATCTCTTCGCTATAGATTGCTTGAGAGACCACTCGTGAGGCATGAGGATAGCTCTGCTCAATCTGTCCGCTATAATGTTGGTTTTCCCAGGGATATGCGTTGCTACCAGAAACCGATGAGAGGAGATCGCCCATTGCCAAAGTCTGAGCGCTTCTACACAAGGGGTAGGACTTGGTTCCGCCCTGTTTGTTGATATACCAAACTACAGACATGTTGTCTGTGGACTGCAATTGTCCCTACGGGAAGAAAGTCGTTGAGGGCTTGCAACGTTAAAAGCACTGCTCTCATCTCCAGGACATTTATGTGCAGATGGTACTCAGTTTGCCACGTCCATGAACCATCCTGCCTGATAATGACCCCCACCCGATCAGGGAGGCATCCGTGGTGACAGTGGCTATCGGGGACGGGGGTACAAAGCACCTGCCTTGGTGAACCTGAGGCGATGTGATCCACCAAGCAAGGTGCTGTTTGCATGTCTGTCTCACCAGTATCTGGTTACGCATTGAAAGTTGCTGGTATAACCACTGTGTGAACAGCATCCACTGAAGGAGGCGCATGTAGAATCGAGCCAGGGAAGAAGAGTAATGGCCGCAGCCATGAGACCTAATACCTTTAGAACCATTCTGGCCTGTACTTTCTTGCTGGCCAGAATGATCCTGACATGAGTCTGAATGTCTGAAACTCTTTGTTCTGTAAGGGTAGCTGACATCCGAACAGTGTCTAAGTTTGCGCCTATGAAGGTAATAGACTGGCAGGGCGATAAGGATGACTTTTGAAGTTGATTGAGATGCCTAAATGAGAACAAAGGTCTATTGTGTAATCCTGGCTTGTATAAGCTGATGCCTGGTGGTGGCTGACAGGAGCCAGTCGTCGAGATACGGAAACACCTGAATCCTTGGCGTCTCAGGTGAGCGTGACCACTGCCATGCATTTGGTGAACACTCTGGGGGCTGTAGTGAGACCAAGGGCAGGGCTCTGAACTGGAAATGACTGGACCCCAGCCGAGGAGAAATCTCCTGGAGTGTCTGTGAATTTTGATGTGATAGTATCGCGTCCTGAAGATCTATTGAGCACATCCAGTTGTCCTTCTGTAAGAAGGGCAGAATTGACTGAAGAGTGACCATTGAATCTTGTCCTCCTGACAGACTTGTTGAGTCTGCTGAGATCAATATTGGTCTCCAGTCTCCGTCTTTTGGGGACCAAAAAAGAACCTTGAGTAGATTCGGGCTCTGAATGGTCTATTGTAACTGGCTGAATGGCTCTTTTGCAGTAATTTTGCGTTCTAACTCTGCAATGTCCCTTAGACCGGGTGGTACATCTGGAAGGGAACTTGAGGGAAGGGACTTTCCTCGAAGGAATTATGTAACCCTTGGATATGATCGACTGTACCCATCTGTCTTGAGTGAGGGAATGCCAGGCTTCTGGGTACAGTGATATCTTCCCCGACTGCCTCAAGGAGGGACAGCGAACAACACCTCAGGGATGCTGAAAGGGCTTATCAGAGAGAGGCTCCCTGTTTCCTGGTTCTTGGACCCCCTCTGCCTCTAGGCGGCGTCTGTTGTTGTTACCCCTCTGCCTCTGGGGTAAACTGACCACGTGAATCGGCGTGACTCCTTGGGATTCACGGAACCACATCTTTCCACCCTTCTGTCCTTTGGGATAAGGCCTAGAAGGGGTGGAAAAACGGACTCCAACAGCAGAAAGAGTCTTGCCGTCCTGTTCACACCTGGTCAAGGTTTCCTTCACCTGAGGGCCAAACAAAGCTGACCCATCAAAGGGAGAATTTGTGAAGGACGCCTTAAAGGGATCCAAAATCACATAGCCGCATCCAGGCTTGGTCTAAGAGCCACACCTGTGCCTGCGGCTCTACTCTCCATCCGCAGCATAAGATATTAGCCGCATGGAGGAGTTAGCAATGGAATTGAGGGTTCTAGCAGCTGCGAAGCACTCTTTTCTTGAGCCCTGCAGCTGTAGGATCCTGAACTACTTCTCCCAGCTCCTTCAGGATATCTCTTTGGAGTCTGGTGAAGTGACATAGGTAATTCAGCGAACGCATAGCAAAGGTCGCTGAGGAAAACATCCGCTTACCGCATCTATCCATGGTCCTAGAGTCCTTATTAGGAGGATGGACGGGCACGGAAGGATCTGCAAGTTCCTTTTTGGTGGCAGCCACCACCATGGCATCAGCGGGACACCCTTGGTAAGGAATTGTTTGTCACTAGGGGCAGTGATAAAATTAGAAGGCGTCCTAGGGACTGGCTCTACAGAGTCAGGAGCTGCCCACGCCATTGGTGCAATAACCTGCATAAGGGGTCGAAGGCGGAGACACCCAGGAGGTGGAGGGCCGAGATCCAACGCCTCTAGGTATACTGACTCATCCTCAGAGGGATTGTTGGTGGGCCCAGTTTCCCCTCTGTTTCAGAAGTTCTAGGATGTCTGAGAAGGAGACATCCTCAGAGGGAATCTAGGGGATCCCTCTGACTCATCAAAGTCAGTATCCGAAGTGACAGACTCGGGAGTCTACATGCTTCCTCTTACAAGTCCTCTTCCTAGGAGGATCTCCCGAAACATCAGGAGAATCCTCGGAAGAGGGGAAATTCCCAATGGGGAAACCTGAGGCGGAGGATCTCTGGGTCCTGTAGCAAGAGAAGTGGCAGAGATGTCAACAGGTACTATAGAGGAGGAGCTACGGAACAGACTGCTGACTGATACCAGTGGCCAGTACACTCTTCATCACCTCGATGCTCCCCTCCCAGGCAGGTCCGAGAGAACCCGCTCCGAAGAGCTAGGAACTCAGGGACCACCGAAGGGAAGTCTCGAGGCAGATGTCGGAGCCGAGCTCACCAAGGCGAGGCTCCAAGGGGAAGCGGGCTCGGACAGGGTCGATGCCACTCACCCCTCGGAGGAGACCATGGAAGCCCGACCACGAATCCCTCTAAGGAAGAGGAGATAAGAGTAGAGGCTGAAGGAACAGAAGGGGTATCCGTCCTCCAGCCGTAGCAGTAACCATGCCGAAGACTCCAACTCCAAGCTCTGGGGTAGAGTTGAAGGAGGAACTGTAACGGGTGTGGACCAACAGTCGCCTGCTGAGACGGACTGTGTAACATTGGGCCAGTACCTGTGACTTGAGTAATCTACTGACCACTCTCTAGGTCATGATCTGACAACCTGGATGACCTTGAAGATCGGCTCGATGGCTCCGTTCCGATAGAAGAGGTGAAGCGGGCGAAAGTATCGGCTCCAAGGAAGGAGACCTCGACCTCTTCCTGGAATGAGCCGCCGGGCGATACTACAGATCCTGTCGGCGCCGACTACCGGGCCGACAGAGCGCCCTCGATGTATCGGCTCCAGCGGCGAGCCAATACAGCCACCAAAGTAGCGGTGTCGGAGCCGATCGAGCCGACACATTGCCACATGGGTGTCGGAACCGATCCGGCGACGCCGAAGTGGACAATACAGATTCACCGATAGCCATCGGTGCGGAAAGCTTTGTTTGCCAGAATCGGCTCCAGCCGAGCGATCTCGACTCAATGCAGTCGGGCGAGGCCGCAGGCTTAGATACAGAAGCCTGGGCCTTGGCAGGTTTTGTTGATTTTGGTGGAGCCGACTTAGCGGAGCCCTCCGGCAGAAGGCCCCTAAGAATCAACTTATTACGTCTCTCCTGCAGAACTCTCTGGCTGAAGGGTGACAAATGCACAGGAGTCCTGCAGGTGAAGAGGGCCCAGACAATACAGGCAAGAAGTGTGACCGTCTGTCAGAGACATCTTCTGACAGCACGAGTCACACTTCTTAAAACCTGAGACCCTCTCCTTAAACATGGTGCCGAAAAACACAACACACAGACACACCAGTCAAAATTAAATTAAACAAAATACCAAGAGGTATTCTATAAAAAAACAACACACACACCCTAACAGGGGGGGGATGGGATAGGGAAAATTGACTAACAAAAATTAAAGAGACAGGGAATTTCTGTCAGAAAGGGTAGAAAAATAAACTTAAACTATCAATAAATTAGTTTTAGACTAAAAGGGGCTTGAAAAATCACAAATGTGAACAACTTACCAGGAGCTGGTAAAAAGAAGACCTCCTAAGCGAAGCGGCAAACGAGATCTGGGTACTTACCGCCTTGCATCATGGGATATGGGGCTGCCTCGAGCTGGTAAAAGGAGTTCTCGAGCTAAAGCAAGTGCCGAGTCGGAGCCGAGGATCGGCTCCGAACCCATCAAGCAAGAATGAAGGCGAGATTGACAACTTAACATCACAAGCTTCTGCTGAGCAGGTATACATCTCCATATCCACCAGAGAGTGTGTGGGAGGGACAGACAGAGGCAAAGTACATCAGAGAAGGGCTGGGAGACGAAAACCTAAGCATCTCCTGTCACACACCTACCAGTACAGGGGTTCAAACCTCTGACTGACTAGCCATTACTATTACAAGTGCATGCACTTACTCCATGTGCCACATAACTGACATGTTGGTGTGCTGTAAGAACATATATGTGTACTGGTGAGCGACATCTGCAACAGAGATATAGTAAACATACATTAGGTGTAGCACAAATGGCTGTCCACATGAACAGATTTCATTGTCAACACAGCCACACTCTCTAAGGGACTCAGACACATTGGCACACTTTGGCAGGCTCACAAATACACTTCCTAACTACTAAGTTTGCCACACTACGGTAATGCACAGGTATTACAAGCATCACAGGGGTTATCCTGAGGTTCATGGGCTAGGGCATGTGAACGTGTGTGATAGTCAGTATGCCAATGGGAGTTATACCCTCTGCAGCCCACTGCAATCACACCATGCTTACTATCTGTCAACAATGTGCAGGGTACTAGCAACATAGCGGTATTTTTCTAGGCAAGTGTGTTTGTGTATGACACACGGGTTCAGACCGTATTCTGGGTAATAGTAGGGTTGCTTACTTTGTGCACCAGGCCTTTTGCCAGATGTAGGGGTATGGCTTGCCAACCCAGTCTCTTGGCTGATTGAAATCTGTAATCCTCATGAGGTAGACATTGTGACATATAATATGGCCACCATATAGGAAAACTACAAAACCCACTCCTCAACATGTCCAGTAGTTAGACACACATAGTCACCTCCACATAGGATATGACTGTCAAACACACACAAACAAACAAACGCACACACACACCTGCCATGTCTCGGAACAGAACACCTACCTAACTAGTTAATCACACTACAGCATTACTCAGTTATAGCATGCGCTACAGAGATTACTGGGCTACCCCATCCCCAAAGGTGTATTTCACAAGGAATGACATCAGCAGGTTTACCAAAGTAGGGTATTTCAAATTTCCTGCAAGTGAGTAGCCTTAAATGCATTGCTCACAAAACAGTCAGTGAGACACACACAAAACATCCACAACATCCACAACTGACATGTATGGGTATAGAACCCATGGCCAAGATCTATATCACACTACTGCATGGAGATGTTATAGGACGCACCATGGGGATTACTAGGGAACTCATTCCCCAAAGGTGTATTTGACAAGGAATGACATTAGCAGGATTACCAAAGTAGGGCATTGTAAATGTCCTGCGAGTGAGTAGGCTATAATGCATTGCTCCCTACATAGACATTGAAACACACACAAAACATACATAACTGCCATGGTTGTGGCTGGAACCCTCCACAGTTCTAAATCACACTCCAGCAGTACGCAGTTACCTGACGTGCTACGGAGATTACTGGGTTACAGCATTTCCAGAGGTGTATTTCTAGGTGGGTGACATCAGCAGCCTTGCCAAAGTTGAGTATATGAATTGTAAGGAGTGTGAGCACTCTAAAAAGCACTGTTCCCTTCTCGGGCAGACAGACACACGTACAGTTGCCAAGTCTGGGATTAGAACACCTACCAAACTAGTTTATCTCACTACAGCATTACGCAGTTATAGGACACGCTACGGAGATTACCGGGTTACAGCAGTCCCAGAGGTGTATTTTTATGTGGGTGACATCAGCAGGATTGCCAAGGTAGGACCAATGAATCGTAGTGAGTGTGACTAGCCAAACATGCAGCACTCTCTACACAGGCATAGGAACAGACACCAAAGAATCCACAACTCCCATGTGTGAGACTAGAACCCATACCAGAGTTCTATATCACACTACAGCATTACACTGTTATAGCATGCACCACAGAGATTGCTAGAGTACTCTTTTCCCCAAGGTATACTCCCAGTGATTGACATCAGCAGGATTGTCAATGTAGGGCATTTGCATTGAATTAAGTGTGACTAACCTAATTTCCACAATTAGTCTGTATGCATTAATCGCTGTCCTGGCCGAACAAAAATACCCCACCTTTGCAGGTCATGAACCCAGGACACTGTACATTATAGTCACAGTAACTAACCACTAAGCCATCACAACAGTACACGAGACTGAGGTTTCACCACAGTAATCCCAGTATAGGCTAATCAAAGTGAACACATGAAAGGAATGTATATACAGTTGTCCATAAAAGCCCTCCCCAAAGCCAGCTTTATGCTACACAAGGCAGAAGTGACAATGTTTGTGACACCCATGGAGACAGGAGCTGACAGGTCTACAGATGAATCGTATGCTAAGGTACTGTATGAGCATATCCACTTGTGCATGATTCCGGACATCCCATATGGAACCACAATGCTCACCTCCCAAATAAGCAAGCCAGTCTGGTGGTCTCCTGCCATTAACAGAGTATACAACAGAAGGTAGATACTGTTGAAGCAAAAAGGATACTCCAAGGATGCAAACAACTCCCTTACCAGCCACAGTAAGATGTTGAGATCCACCATGGAATTCTCCAAAGCTGGTTATGTAACTAAAATCACCACAGATTCCACAGACAACCACACACCATTCTATAGTTATGTCCTGAATCTAACAGGCAATGCTGAGAAGTGCTCTGAGCTAGGACAGAATGACATTACATAGATTGCTCCCATGGATTGTGCCAATATCCTGGCGAATTGGTTTAGTGCCACAATCACCCCCTCTCACCCCCAAAAGGGCCAATGGCAATATGAACAGAGTTCCATTGGCCAGTAATCATGGCCACAGGCAGAAACCGCACTATCCACAGCTAACAATACATCATCCATGGGACCAGACTGTCATGTGTAATCATAATCTTGCATCAGGCCTGGTGCCCACTGAGTGGCACACAGCTGCAGTTATCCCACTCCACAAAGGGAGATCCACCTTGGATCCATGGAACTACTGTCACATCAGTGTGACGAGCCTGATTTGCATGGCCATGGAATGCAATATCAGGGAAGTTTGGAACACAGACATTGGCAACCCTCAAACACTGGACCCCACACAGATAGGGCTCATGGAGGGCCAGTCTTGCATCTTGAAACGGATTGTCTGCTATGACTCAATCTGCATAGCTGTTGAAGAGGGTAGGGCAGTCCACAACACCTATGTGGACCTCGCCAAGCCCTTCAATACCATACACCAGTCTGGAAACATAGATTAACACACTAATCCGGCGATACATCCCTATGCCACTCGATGGTTTGCCACATGACTTACTGACAGAACCCAAACTGTAGGTGTAACTGTCTCCAAATCCATCCCCAGACAAGTGGCAGGTGGAGTACCTCAGGATTCAGTCCTGGGACCACTATTGTTTGAATTCTACATCTCTGTATTACAGGCCAACAGTACGTGACTCTGGCTAACAAAGGTAACATATGACTGCAAAATGGAAGTCATTATGAGCCCGACTGTACTGCATGATATGTTACTGATACCAGCCTGACATCATACAGGTGGGATGGGGTACTGTTAACATCTTGTGGCCTTGTGGTGTAAGTTCCTGGTTATGGGATCTGCAACAGTTGGCAGTGTACTGCAGGTCAGACATGTTTTGCTGTGGGGGGAATACCTATTCGTGCATGACGTATGTTGTTTGTGCCTGTCAACCCCATTCATGGTACATGTGGATATATATGTTTCTGCTATGTTCCCACCTCATCCACAGATGTATGCCCGTATATACCAATATAGATATAAATATATATATATATATATATATATATATATATATATATATATATATATATATCTCTCTCTCTCTCTCTCTATATATATATATATATATATATATATATATACATACATACATACACACACACATACATTTGTATCTGTGTAGACATTAATATATTTTCACACACACATACATCTGCATGTTAGAATACATACTCTGTACTGCTGAATGACTGGGCCGGATGATAAGTTTGTGAATGCAGCGTTATGCATATCAGAGGTGGCTTAGAGGTAAATCACTTTGGCTATGGCATGCATGGTCCTGGGTTCAATCTAAGCAGAGGTTGTTTATTTTGTTGCTAGGCAGAACAAGACCCGATGGATACAGAGTGATTAAGGCACTGTAGAGCAGTTGCAAGTATGTTGTCAGGCATGGCATGTCCGTTGTGAGTCACATGTGAAGGCACCACAGGTGGTGCAGGTGTCCACTGGGGAACATGGTGGAGGTGCACTGTATGCATGTACGTGCATATTGGACAGATGGCCAGGGTGACATGCCCTCTGCAGCCCACTGCTATCACTTCATAGTTACTATCAGTGGCCAATATGCAGTGTACTACCCCACATATTGGCTGTTGCCTAGACATGTGTGTGTGCGTATGACACATGGGTTGAGTGTGTGCTCTGGGTAATAGTGGGGTTGCTAACTGTGATTGGCTGGCCTTGATGTCACATGTATGGGTATGGTTTTGCACCCCAGCCTCACAGCTAATGTACATCTGTTATCCCTGTATGACTGACATTGTGATATAGAGTACGGCCAACATAAAATATATGCAAAACACCCTCCACATTGCCCACAGGTGTCACACACTTACAACCACCACTACAGAGGATACAAGTCACACAAACACACACACACACACACACACACACACACACACTCACTCACACACCTGTCATATCTGGTATTTGAACCCCTACCTAACTAGTTTATTACACTACAGCAGTATGCAGATATAGTACGCGCCACAGACATTACTGAAGTACTTGTTCCCCAAAGGTGTATGTCACAATGAATGACATCAGCAGGATTACCAAAGAAGGGCATTTCAAGTGCACTGCAAGTTTTACATGTCTTTTAACTGTGCGTACCCGCTGTTTACTGTCGCAAAAACACATTTACACCCATTTATTACTGCTTAAATGTGCCTTATTCAGTCCTAAATTACATTCTTAACAACCCTTGCAGGTCTTGAACCCTGGACCATGCACACCATAGTCACTGGACTTACTACTAAGCCATCTGGGTTGTATACATGTTTCATGGTTTTTAGAATACACATTTTACTACAGGTAATCCACAGTACTGAAAACAAATGGGACAGTCACTTTGTGTACATATGTACAGTACCTTTGAATGTACTGTACTCTGTGAAACAACATAGACAAGTCTACATATGTACAACTGTTATAAATAAATAGTAAATACATACATGCACTTATGGGATGTGTACACACACACACACACACATATATATATATATATATATATATATATATATATATATATGCATATACACAGACACAGCTAAAGCCATACATATATAAACATGTCTGAACACCCTTTGTGATACAGAAGGGTTCCAAAGAAATTGACGTGTACACAAAACAGAGGCAACTCTTGTATTATAGCATTTAAATCTTAATAAGTTCACCAGAGACCAGTTCACCAGGTTGTTGTGTATGTGGAGTTTGGGATGGGAATGATGGCTAAGGAAATATACCCCGGGGATTGTGGAGTTTGGGTGGGGGAATGATGGGTATGGAAATACACCCCGGGGACCACTTCTGTGTCACTGCTCGACACTGGCACAGGAAAATAACATACCCAACAGTAGTCATTCTTGACTGTCTATTCTTTTCTATTCCTAACTATGTAATAATTTGTAGACTCCACTCACCACAGATGTCTACCATGGTGTGCAGCATGTTAAAAGACATAACACATGTGTATGTCTGGCTACAAGGTAGTCACACACACACACACACACACACACACACTTGCCAGTATTGTGCTTACAAGTCTTGCCTATGTAAAGGTAAATAGCAGAGTGGTATGCAGTTGGGGTATGTGCTACAGAACCCATACAATTACACTTAATCTAATTCTGCTTCTGAGCTGGGGGACATCACAGGACTGATTACTTGCAGTTGGGGGGGGGTGGTTTAGCAGATGACAAGGATAAAGGCCAGAGCAAAAGGTGGTTCCCCTTTGGAAAGCAGTAAAATCCACTGTCATGACAGGATGCAGACACAAATACACACACACACACACACACACACACACACTCAGGCATTTGCTGACACATATACAAACACACACAAACTCACAGTTGCCAGTGGTGGGATCAGAACTCCTACCTATCTACAGATCACTATTACAGTACTACGCAGTTACGAGATGCACCACAGAGATTACACATTTCAAGGCAGTCAGAATGCCCTTCTAAGATTGAGGACATCAACAGGGATACAGACAATTAAGATGTACATAGCTGTAAACATGTGTGTTTAAAGCAGGAGTCCATTACAACCTGTATGCACAAACAAGACACATCATCTTCAGGTAAGACATAGGTAGGCCTGAGAGGTATAGTTGTAGCACAAAAAGCCTGAACTGGAGTATGCCCATCTGTGGAATGGACAACTACTATCACTATACAGTGTTACAGTGGTCATGCTCATAAACACAGAATTGTTTGGATGCATTGACTCCAATTACACAAGGTGACAGTGGGCATGCTCATACACTTAGTAGCACAGGTCCATTTGGTATGCACTCGACTCCAACTACACAAGGTTATACTGGGCATGCTCATACACTGGGCTTATTTGGATGCACTGACTCAAATTACACAAGGTGGCAGTGGGTACGCTCACACACTTAGTAACACAGGGCTGTTTGGGATGCACTCTGATTCTAACCACAGAAGGCCACAGTAGGCATGCTCATACACTTAGACGTACAGAACATGTTGTAATGGACTCCTATTGTAAACACACAGGTTTACAGCTATGTACATCCTGTCAGTATATATGTACATCATACAGGTTTACTAACAGATACCTGTACGTGGCACATAAATTATATATCTGCATCTGTGCTGTGTGATACACATGCATACATGTACATGAAGTACTGACATATATGAAGTATACACAATCATGCATGTGTGGAAGTGACAGACAACTGGTTAACTGGGACACAAAGGTGGATGCAAAGTACAGCATGTGTCACACACATTGCTGCCCTGAAAGGCATACAATGATATCAGGTTGTGGACAGTGGCATTATACTTGGAACAGTGGCATGTGCAAGCATAATATGTGAGCCCCACTGTCTAATGGTACTGAGGCACAAGTATCAAGACGACCTCACCCGGCTGTTAGTAGTTGTCATTATCAGCAGGACCGCTCCATTAAGTATATCTGACATTGGTCATCTACACAACGTCTGCTGCTGTCCGTCACCTTAGATATAGCATTTGATACCAAGCACAGTACTGCCACTCGCAGTGATGTCATGGTATGAGTGGCAACTGCTTGACCAAAACAATGAGCCAATGCCCTGCTGTAATTATGAGGTTGTCCAGTGTCTGCCATTCCGGGATGACATGACTTTAAGAAGACAAGCTTTTGTCACAGATCACATGCATCCATGATTCAAGGGAGTGTAGATAATACCTACGTCACAGTTAGCCATATAGTGCCATTCCAAGGCAAATGTCCTAAACACAGAAGTAACACCCTGACACTTACAAGACAATTGCATTGGATGCTTATGCTAACCAGTGCTAGATGTGTGACTTTCATAATCCATTTGCACAATGTAGAACCGACAATGGGGAATGCTGACATCTGTGCAGTGAGGAACACCTGGCTGAAGGCTCTGTAGTGTACAATAGCACTACCACCATATAACTCAGATCCAGACATGTGGGTCATAACACTGGTACGGACCACTCCAGGTGGTGGTGTCCACATATGCATAAAGGCTACTCACAAGTAAAGACCACTACTCCAACATAATTCATCACAGATGAAGCTGGTACAGGTGACAGTGGCAAAAGCTGCATTCTAGGTTGTATCCTGATATACATCCACCACCATGACCTCAGACTACCAACACACATCCATAAATGTGGTATGAAATATTATGGTACAACACCAAATAACCTTTGACTGGTGGAATGTACCTAGCCCTACATCAACTGTGCAAAGTACCCATGTACTGACACAGTTGCATAATGTATTATGCAATGCAATAATACCACTGTTTGTAACCAGGTCAGTTGTACACATACCAGGGTCCCTCGGATGTTGTCAGCAGTAACACAGTTGACTGTTGCTATACACCAGTAAACAACACCCTCACGGCTGGATATGACCTAGATGTATCTGCTTTGGATATGTACATCCCACACTCATACAACATACATGAAAATATCATAGCTGTTGCTGTCCTTTGTACATACAGGTGGCTACATTCATTACACACATGCAGAGGGAAGATAGGTCCATGGCTGCTGAATGCTAACAGTACATAAGGTTTGATATCTGTGTTGACAGAGGTAATATTCCCTCTCTATTGGTCACCCATGACACCTATCATATCATACAACAATCCATGTGGCATGTATATCATTAGACATGTCCACCAAATGCAATGCCTACAAACATACCCAAATAACAGGATCGTAGGACCTACACACATGGCCTGTAATGACTGACTCAGGGAAATACAGCTATGCTCTGTATGTTCCTGAGTAGTTACAGGTGATATGTCCATGACATGTACAGCCATGTGTGACCCACAGTTCCTACATATACCCCATGTCAACAATTGCAAGCCATGCATGCTGTGTGCTGTCTGGACATCAACCTTATTACCACAATAGCCAGAATGTGCTGGGGTGAGATGTTTATAAGCCACAGACATCGCACATGCTTGAACAAGTGTAATGCCTAGCTCAAACAGTGCACATTGCTGGCACTCTTCCAGTAATCATGAGGTGTGAGTGGCAAATATGATGTGTGTGTGGCAAATATGATGTGCTCACTGTTGACCATTACAGTGCCCTGACTTCACAGTGGAACTGTCAACTAACAGTTTGTGGGATCATGACATGGAATATTGCTGTGTGTGTGTGTCTTGCTGATATGTGCTGTTGGCATAAATGTACACTTAGCTACTCAGTGAAGATGGTTGTGTGTCCTACCAGTACATGAATACAACATCCATTATGGTGTAATGCTCAGCTAGGTTTCACACAAGGTGTGGGGAAGGTGTGGAATGTATCCTCTTGACCTGCTAGTCCACTTACTGATGGAGTCTGCATATGTGTACATGTATTGATGTGTGTTTAGATTCTATGCATGTGCAGTGTCTGATGTTTGAAGATGACTGTTGTCCTAGTACATCATGCAGTTGCAATGCAGCCTCAACATTGCCAAGTGTATATGGTGATATGCTCAAAGTACAGTAAGCTGTACTTTAGTTATGGACAGATGTTTGGATATAACTCTAAGTGGTGGAGCTACTTTGCAGATGAATGATTACTGAGGATAGCTCACAGATGTGTTGCAACCATTCCTACAATAACCTGTGTAACTGTTAAGCTATGGTTTTGTTAATTGAAGGGGAAGACACACAATATATAATGCAGTAAGGGTGACACTGAAGGCAAACCTCTTGACGCCTGTAACAGTAACACCTACCCTGTGCATATATCAGCAGAGTTGGCAAAGGAAAGATTCAGTATGCTTCATAGCACATGTGATAGTGCAGTAACTCTGTAATACCTATCATGAGATAGGTAGGTGTTTGATTCACAGTACTGGCATGTGTGGGTGTGTGTGTGTCCATATATGTCACGTATGATGGGGAATACATCCCAAATGTTTTTCACTCTCCTGTACACTGTTGTAGACATCTGTACAGAGTGAAGTGTAGAAAGCAAGACATAGGCAGGGGTTTGAATCTCACACATGTCAAGTGTCTGTATGTGTGTGACATAGGTGTATATCTTTGTGAAAGCCACAGTGTGTGTGTGTGTGTGTGTGTGTGTGTGTGTGTGTGTGTGTGTTTATGGCTGTTTGGTCCCTGGAGTAAGGCTGTATTGGAGTAAGGCTGTATTTTACCATAGTGAAATGATAAGACCCCCTGCACAGGCATCATCATATGCACAGGGTGATAATGTACATGTGTAATCTCTGTGGCGCATCTTGTAATTGCGTAGTACTATAATGATGATTTGCACATAGGCAGGGGTTCTCATCCCAACATTGGCAACTGTGTGTGTGCGTGTGTGTGTGTCTGTCACAGTGTGTGTTACTGTGCCTGTAAATCCCTGAGTGTGTGGGTGCGTGTGTGTGTGTGTTTGCATCCTATCATGAAAGCGGGTATTACTCCTTCTCAATGAGAAGCCACATTTTTCACTGGCATTTACCCTTGTCATCTGCTAAACCACTCTTTTATCTCCTCCCTGCTCCAGGTAACTATACCTGTGATGTCACCCACTATGGATGTGACGGCTCTAGTCACACTAGCTTACTACACAGCTATCACGCTCTTGGATCATTAGATCAGTAAACATATTTGAAACTTAGGAGATTATAAATGTGATGTGGAAGCTACAAAGTGCATGCAGGTATTGTCATACAGACCTGTGAGTAGTCTACATTTACATATGGGACACTAACTGAAAACACTGACATCCCCCGGCACATGCAATTACACCTAAAAGAGGAAGGCAGAACCATCACGATCAACATGCAGTTACTGTTGTTACACATGATACATACTGTCAAAAGTACAAAATGCATTCTAAAACTGTAGTACATGGTAGGTCTTCTGCCTGTCAACATACTCAACAATGATAATCTACAATTGTCTTCCTAGTATGTTCACCCTGTGCATCAGACCACATGAGCATGTCCCTGCACTGATGGTGTGGATGACAGGGATGCGGCACAGGCATGCGTGTGTGTTGAGGTGCCCTACATTTGTTTCTGGTGTGTGTGTGTATGTATGCACACAGGTCTGGCATGTGGTTGGCCTACACAGGGGTATTACTGACAGCTGCGGACTGTAAAGGGCAGGTTTTACAGCTCACGGTGTCCGGCCACGGCCACGTGACCTGCGCCTGCCAGGGGTTGCACTGCCACTACCAGGCAGTGGTCCAGATTGGGTACTGTCTGATGACACATGTCCACTGGAACTGTGTTCCTGTTGGGACCGTCCAGGACCACGTGCACATGGCCTGCTGTGTCTTGGTGTGGACAGCACAGCACCAGCTGCACTGCTACTACCACCGGGAGTGGGCATGTGAAGTAGCATGTTCCCACAGACCTTCAACAGTTGATGTAGCTGGCCTACGTCCACGTGCCCGATGCCTTACTCCCACCAGATGTTTTAGCACAGACATTCCATGCTCAACGATTGACATGCCAAGGTCAAGGACTCCCACCATGTCACCCAATCGTCTATCCAAAACATCTGCAAGGTGATGGTGAGCATTTTCAATTGCCTGGATGTTGTCAGTTAAAGAACGAACAGCAGCCCTCTGAAGCCTCAGACCTCCTCTGTTGTGTCGTTCAGCATGTGCCTGTGCCTTCATTACAGCCTGAAACATGAGTCTGGTGACACCAGCTGATGTGCTATGTCTTACAGGGGCATGTTAGCAAGAAGACCTCTTACGAGCAGCCCTGGGCACATGCCTGTGTGGGACATCACCAGTCAGTTGGCTGGGATCATGGTGTGCAGGCACACCTTCCATAGTCTCCACACATTCCTGTTTCATGCTACCACCTGTCAAATGTCCTTCCACTATGGCCACTGGTGATGGGGTATGTGTAGGCATGATAACTGTGTCAGGGATGAGGGGGATACAGGTTGAATGGCAACCAATGGCACAGATTCAGCCCCTGACAACCTTGCCTGTGCCTCAGTCATACTTTCATCATCACTGCTAGAGTCTGTGGGGACACTAACCACAGGAGGTCAACGCACCTACATCAACACCTGTGAGGGGCAGACAAGAACTGTACATTACAAGTTATACATCACAGTACAGACACACAGAGACAGACACACAAGCAGACACATGATATGGCACCCAACGGCATGCAACATGCATGTGATATGGCAGAAGGCATTCAGCTTAGACAATTATAGTGGTAGTTATCATACATCTCTGTGTTGCACACAACAGCATGCATGTGTTATAGCAGAAGGCATGCACCTTACACAATTATAGTATTAGTTAGCATACATCTCTGTGTTGCACCATTTGTGTTAGTAGGTTATGCCCCAAACCTGCAACACAATGCATGCACTATGCACCATTGCACCACACTGCCATGTTTTGTGCAACATACCCCACATTTTAACAGACCATCGCTAACCTGTGTACATCTGCCACTGATGCTTTGTGTTGGCCGCTGCCCCTATGTGTGAGGAGGACAAGAGCAGAAGGGTATGTTGAGTGAATACTATGTTTGCCTGAGCCCTAGCTTGCATATCTCCCCCAAGGCAGTGCATGTCTGTTCAACATTATTCTGCTTACCCCTGAGTTGAGTCTACAGACAATATACATGTGGCTGTACACACGTTTGACATGGCTGTCCCTACTTGACCAGCACTTGTTAAAAGCACACCAGCCTGATGTGTGGCATATGACCTTGCCAATCACATGTAGTATGACATGTCTTCTGCTGAAATGTTAAATGACATGCATACATGTTTAACACAATGGTGTCCTTTCAAATATACAGTGAGGTAATGGTGTCCAAATGCAGGGACATGTTATACTAACATGGACCTTCAGCTGACACAATGTTGTCAATCTGCCCTACAGATATACAGTGACATACTGCTCATTGAGCTGATGTGCATATCCATTGCAGGGCATCCTCAGGAGTGACCGATTAAACAAAAAAGGTGGAGGCTCTGCCCTAATCTACTCTAACCTTCTCTCCATAATACCCCTGCAAATCCCAAACCCTCTATTCAAAAATACTGAAATAACTGCATGTCTGCTCCAACTCAATAAACATAAAAATATCTGCTTCATTTCCTTATACATCTCCCCAGACAATAATATCTCTACCCTGGAGAATATTCTCCACTGGGCCTCATCTAAAATAAAATATGAAACATTTATTCTAGGTGACGTCAACATTAATTGGAAAAAAATCAGCACACCTTCCCCCTCCCTAGCTATCAACCTTTTCAACTTCTCCCAAGTAATCCATTCTACAACCAGACCTAACAAAAACCACCCCCCAGGATCCATCATAGATTGGATTTTAGTCTCCCATCCAAACAAAATCTCTCTATCGGGAACTATCCCTGACTCCTTTAGTGACCATCTCCCTGCCTTCATTCATCGCTCAGCTAACCCCTCACAATTCCAACATCATTGCATTCAAACTCGTAACCTCAGCAACTTCAACCCCACAATTTTCTCCAACATTTTCAAACAAATCAACTGGCAAATCCTTTACACTCTCTCCCTCGACAACGCCGTAGAACATTTTAACTCCATCTTCCTAAATACTCTTAACTCCCTAGCCCCCCTAAGAAACAAACGAATCAAAGCCAATTCTGCTCCTTGGCTGACCAAAGAGACTAAACATACCATGCATCTCACAGACAAATCCTGGAAGCTTTATCAGAAAAGTAAACTGTCTTCTGCCTTGCTCCAATATAGCCAACTCCGCAACCAAGTAAAAAAACTAATCACCTGGGACAAAAAAACTACTACAATAAACTTCAGTCCAATAATAATAACAACCCAAAACAATTCTGGAAATCTGTTAACTCTCTTCTCCATCCTGGGTCAAGAAATAACCCCTGCCCTGACCCTAGTTTAACTGACAAGGAACTGAGCTCTCTCTTCAGCACTTTCTTTACAGATACTAAGCTAACAAAAACATTCCCTGACAACAATTCTTCCAACTTCCTAAACTCTTCTAATAGCTGTCACCCTATGTTCCAACTCAAACCAGTTTCCACAACATTTATAAAAAAGCTCTTATCCAAACTAAAGCCATGTTCCAATGCCCCCGACAACATTCCCCCTCCTTCCTCAAATGTGCAGCCAAAGGAATTGCTCTCCCAATTAGCATCCTGATTAACCGATCCTTAAAAGTGTCATACGTACACAAACTTTGGCGTTCAGCCTACATTCTACCGCTTCATAAAGGAGGAAAAACAACTCCATTTCTAATTTCCGCCCCATAGCCCTACTCTCTCCAATATCTAAAATTCTTGAGAAATGTGTCCACTACCAACTTTTACCCTACTTAACTCAGAATCAGTTACTTACACCCACCCAACACGGTTTCCGTCCCGGCCACAGCACCATAACTGCCCTACTTCCCTTCTTAGAAGCAGTTAATCAAGCCCGAGATTCTGGACTTCTTGAATCCACTGTTCTGCTAGATCTATCTAAAGCCTTTGACACCATCTCCCATACACACCTTCTCTTCCACCTCTCCAACCTTAATCTCTCCACTAATACTCTTTCCTGGTTCTCCAGTTACCTCTCTGACAGATCTCAGGCTGTCAGATGGAAGGACTCTACCTCCTCCTTCTTACCTACTCCTACCGGCGTTCCTCAGGGATCCATCCTCGGTCCCATACTTTTGAACATCTTCATAAACAACCTTCACACTGCTCTCCCTGACACTACAGTCATCCAATACGCTGATGACTCTACCTTAGTCTGTGCCGCCCCCAACTTTTCTGAACTTCTCTCTAAAACACAAACAGCTTTTTCCACTACAGAAAACTGGATGCACCAAAACCATCTTTCCCTCAACTCCAATAAATCCAAAATACTAATTTTCCTCCCTAGCAAGGCTTCTTCCTTTGACAAAAACACTTTCAACATCCTCGGTCAAACCAACACCCCTATAGAAGTGGTCCCCTATGCTAAACTCCTTGGCATAACCATTGAGGAACGCCTCAAATTTGACCTCCACATACAACAAAACATAAAAAAAAACTACCAAAAGTTAGGTATGCTCTACAGAAATAATCTATTTCTTTCAAAATCCTCTAGGCAAACCTTAGCTACCTCCTACCTCCTTCCCTCTCTACTTTATGGTGCCCCTCTTCTAACTAATCTGTCTGCCTCCCTCACCTCTAAACTTGAAGCTTGCTATAATAAAATCTCTAAATTCACCACTAAATCCAAAACCTCAACCCACCACTGCCTCACCCTTCAATCTCTAAACTGGTTAGAACTCCCCAACCACCTTGACTATCTGCAACTAACAACCACTCATAAATTAATATTCTACCCAGAAAAATGCCCAGCATTATCATACATCCTTCCCCCTTACATCCCTCACCGATCATTAAGATCTGAACACCAAAATCTAATCTCCATTCACAGACCTAAACATCCCGCCGGCCAGCAACTACTATCCATCTCTCTAGGTAGAAAATGGAACTCTCTCCCTCCTTCACTTAGGATCATACCTAACACAGAATACTTCAAAACCCAACTCTTCTTACACCTATCTTCGAAATGGAATTGTTCTTGCTTTCACCCTATATAATTTCAAGGTTTTCCTACACTAAGCCCCTCTACTCCTGCACCCTTCTGCCCTCTAATTCTAGCTAAATGGTTTTAGCTGACTCTCACTTGACTGTAAGGATGAAACTATTGCAAATTATGTTAGTACCTAAAAAAAAAAAAAAAAAAAAAAAAAAAAAAAAATTTGTTATTTAGCATTTGCAGTGTTCTTACTATGTATTCTTGCTGTGTGGACATTCTATTGTAATTTTTCATTTCCAGTGTTCTTACTATGTATTCTTGCTGTGTGGACATTCTATTGCATTTTATCTCATGCATTGTATCCTTGATTGTACTGCCTTTGGAGCTTTTCTCCCTGGGCCTCCACTGAAAATGGGTACTTCTTGGCCCAGTGGACTTCCCCGGTAATCAAACTGAAATAAATAAATAAATAAATAAAATAAATCATGTGGCTTCACTATTGCCATACAGTGTGAGTTACAGACACAATTCATAGCCATGACTGTGTTCAGAAACAATACATATCTAATGTGGAATGTGACCCACATCACTGAAGTGTATATACACTAAACCCTAATGTGGAATGTGTGACAGGTCACTGAAGGGTATACAGATGACACCCCTGCACATCTGCAACCATATTGCTGATGCCTGGCAACTATGCCCACACATGGCTAACTTAGCAGTACTCCATGTCCCACATGCCATCTGTGTACCTCACACACATGAGGAGCAACCATGACAGTGATGTCTGACACCAGCAAGGTGAATGTACTGTATCTGTGGCCTGATGTGATTGTAAGTGTATGTTGTGCAACACATGCATTTGGATACTGTATAGGTGAAAGCTTTCATGCCATGACACACTCAAGATGTTCAAGACATATTATGTGGTGGTTTGATGTCACACCTACACAAGCTGTGCACAGGCCTGTATGATGTTTAGTGCATCACATCTGCAATATCACCATTATGCAAAGGCCATAGTTGTACTGTGTCGAGCCAATGTACAACAGGGTGTACATACATGTACATCCCTTTTACTGTGTGTGCTGCTTCATGTCTCTGGCCATCCTCCATGGCCCAATGGTTGTGATGGGCATCTATTTCATATGTCATTGTTGGCCCATATGACATACACCCGTATATGTCATATGCTCCACTGAAGACAGGGTTATGCAGACAAAGGGTGGTATGTTTGGGATGTGAGATGATATGTTTTGCAGGATAGTTAACCAGTGTTGCAGTCAGCCCACAAAATGTCATGGACATGACAGATGGCACATGACATTGTGTGACATTCATAGCAAGGGTATAATCCACAAGAGTGAATCCTGCAGGCTGGTCATAATCCAGCTCCAAAACATTTAGAGTGTGTGCACACATATGCTCTCTGTATAGTACTGTTTGTATTCCCCACATGTGAAATGCTGATCTGTAGTACATGTCCCTACAGTGAACCACACCTCCATCGTTGTATTCACAGCTGTCCACACATCTGGCAATGACAGTCTGTAAGGTTTAGTGTAGGTGTTTCATATAGTCTTCAATTATTCCACATGGGTAACCACTATGATGCATTGCAGGTCTAACCCGTATATATTAACAGGACCAGCATACATTATGTGTACGTGTGTTAAATGGCCACATGGCAGATAGCATGCAATTAATATGATCTGTGCGTTACCAAGCCTGATAAATAATAATCTAACCAGAAACAGGCTGCTGTTGCTGCGAAACGCCAGAGGTACCTAAATAGGAGTGTCACAGCGGTAAGATAATTATCTACAACTGTGTGATAGCTACAGGGTGCAATGTGCATGTTAGCACATAAGCCAGTACAGTAGACTATACTGTGGAGTATGCACATCTGTGCATACATAGAGTAGCAAACTATAGTATGTGGCATGTGTGCATACATGCCTTGCATATGATGTTACGTTAAATATTGTACAGTAGCACATGTTGTTGTGTCTTTCGGCTATTCCCGGTTAGGGGTCGCCACAGCGGAACTCCGGTCCGCTAATAACTGGCAGTAGATTTTTACGTGCCGAGTTGCCGGCCCTGATGCACAACCTTCAACGAAGGTACGCCCATTCACGCATGTCTCCACACAGAAGATGATCTAGCTGAGAATCGAACAGGACAACATCTTACTGTGAGGCGACAATGCTACCGTAGCACCACCACCACAGTAACTATAATAAATATAGTTGTGTTATATGTGCAGTAGTGACTTACCAGGCAACTCCAGGCTCAGTGGTTGTGAGACACCCACCTCCACAATACCAGCTAAAGCTTGTGGATGGAGTTCTACAGGTGACCCCAGGATGACCAGTAGCTACTCAGTATGTGTGAGTGGGGGCTGGGTGAGTGGCCCCCACACCTGTTGCAGCTTGTTCTCTGGTGATTGCGTTTGCACGCGGTTTCACCCATCTAATGAGGTCAGTGCAGTGTAGGCGCACCTGCTGATAGGTGCGATTGTGGCCGCCAACATCATTTACTCTCCTGCGCAGTTCCTCCCACTGGGCATCCCAGTACTGTGCATCCTGTGGCACATGGCTGAAGAGTGTTTCATGGTTGTCAAGGAGGTATGTAATGAGGACCTCATCCTCCATGTGGGTGTATGGTGGCAGCCTGGCACACGGCATACCTGGAAGACATAATGATGGAGACAGGTCATAGTAACTCACAGAGAAGTACAGAAGTACAGCTGCACATACATGTGCATCACATTTATTATGATTACAAATATGTCTTTGCAAATCTGCATGACACTAACACCACTGACATGTTTAACTCGCACACATTTGACGCTTACTGGTGATTTGATGTTATCACCATATATGTGTGTGTGTGTCAACTGATGACATTGCTCATACTCCATGTGGATGTTGTCTTGATATGGGCATGTCTGTTTGCCTGTACTGGTGTCTTTACCTATCAGCACATGCCTGGATGTCTTCACATTAATGCAAGAGAACTTAATGCTGTGTATATAGCACATATATAGGTTCATAGGTTCATACTAGGCTATCTGCCCGAGGGCATTTATAAGCCTAGCCCATATTTTTGTGGCTTACGCCACCCCTTTAGTTTGGAGAAACTATGCCCATTATTTTGCTGTGCCTCTGTCAAGCAGTGACACTGAGGTAACCCCTGGGGTGTATCTGCGATCTCCCATCCATTGGTCAAGATTCCTCTTGAACAAGGCCAGCGAGGTGCTTTGCCTCACATAAACCGGGATTTTGTTCCACAGCATAGGGAGTCTTTGGGTGATGAATCTAACCCTCCAGCATGTCCTATTAATAACCGTGTCGAGGTTTAAGTCTCCCGCCCTTGTGGCTCTGAGGGATCTAGATTTTTTGAGATGAAGCATGTTCATCAAATCTGGGTTTGACATGGCCTTGTATGTCAGGCATAGGTCACCTCTGAGCAAGCGGTAAGCAACTGAATATAACTGGAGTTCTTTCAGTCGGGCAGCATAAGACAGATTTTTGAGACCCTTTATCCTTTTGGTGAGGAACTTTTGTGGCCTCTCCAGCTGCTGCAAGTGTCGGGTCAGATACATTCGAATGGGGCATTGTACTCGATCATTGGTCTGATGAGTGATGAGTATAGGGAGACTATGACTTCCCTTGATCTAGATGTGAATCCCTTCATGATAAGGTGGGCAATGTAGAAGGTCTTCCTAACTACTTTAGCAATATGAGTGTCGAATGAAAGGCTACTGTCAACCTGGGTTCCCAGGTCCCTAATAACTTCTTCTGTGTTCAGGGATTGCCACCTATATGGTAGCTAGGGGTAACCTTATTTTTCCGAAGGGTATGACTATGCATTTCTTGGCATTTAACTTTAGGCCATGGCTCTGGCACCAGTTATCCGCTTCTGTGAGACCCTTCTGAAGGATATCTGTGTTGGATGTGTTTTCAACCACGGGCCCAGTTTGCAGTCATCTGCAAACTTTGTCAGCCATAACCCTCCTGTGTTTGCTTGTACTTCAGAAAAGTAGATGCCAAACAAGAGTGGGCCCAGGACTGAGCCCTGTGGGACACCACTTGTGACAGGCTTTGAGCCTGACATGGCGCCAGCAACTCTGACCCTGTGGGTTCTGTCACTCAGCCAGTTTGCAACCCATCTTGTAATGTATGGGTTTACATTTAAGTTGATGAGTTTTTCAATGATACCCGAGTGAGGTATTGTATCAAAAGCCTTCGCCAGGTCTAGGTAGGCTGTATGGACTGCCTTTCCTCGTCAATGGCCTTGGTGACTGTTTCAAAAGTCAACCAAGTTTAAAAGGCATGATCTGCCTTTGACAAAGCCAAACTGGGTTGGATCCAAAGTCTGCAAGTTCCCTATGTCTTTATTTATGAGATCCATTATGATCCTTTCCATGGCTTTGCAGATAAGGCTTGTCAAGCTAATGGGACGGTAATTTCCAGGGTCGGTGGAGGCACCGCCTTTGTGGAGTGGGACCACAGTCGCTGTGCCACTCCTGGGTAATGATCCGGAGGTGAGACTAAGATTAAACAGCTGTCCTAACTGTGGGTTTAATTCCTCGTTGAGTTCATGGAGCACACAGCCGGGGACACCATCAGGTCCCATGGATGCTGTGTTCTTTGCCTTGGAGAGCAGTTCTCACCTGCGTTAGAGATGTTTGGGGGCTACAATCATTTGGTATAGATATCTCTCCTTTGGGGAGGAGAGTTTGCACTGAACCTGTCAGCCAGTATGTTGGCAATGTCTGTAGGATCAGTAATCTTCACATCATTTTGAACTAATTCTGAGCATATCTGGGAGTTTCCTCCTAGGTTTCTGACATAGCTAAAGAATGCCTTATGGTTGTCTTTAGAGTCCTTAGCTATTTTTTTCTCAAAATTAGCTTTGGATGATTTTATGAGAGCTCTTAGCTTTTTACTTATAGTGATCAGCGGTGTCTTACCTTTTAAGGATTTTGCTCTATCTTGTAATAGCTTTCTCCTTTTGTTGTAGAGTTTGTTTATGGCTGGGGTCCACCAGACTGGACGCTTGCCTTTGGTACAAGGAGTCTTTGTTTTGCTTGGGATTGCCTGATCCATGCAGCCCTGCAGGTGCTGGTAGAAGGCATTTGTAAGTGATTCAGCGGTTTGAGTAATGTTAACCTCTGGCTCAGGGGCCTTAAAGGAGACCACACTAGTCTTTAGAAGTGTGAAGTCGGCCGAGAAGTTCTTTACTGTGGTCTTTTCATTTCGGTGGGGCGGATGAGGACCTCCAGCGAGATTAGTTTGTGATCAGATCTCACCAGTGAGGGGTATACTTCGGCTGAACATTGTGCTCCCATGTTCGTGATGATGAGATCAAGTATGTTTTCTCCTCTTGTGGGGATGGTGACTAGTTGTTCCATGGCATTTGAGTTTATGAATTCCAGGAACTTTTGGGCTAGAGTGTTTGGGCTTGAGTAGTGTTCCCAGTCTATATTAGGGTAGTTGAAGTCACCTAGTATGATGGTGTTCGAGATACATTTATCCCTCCAGTGTTTTCAGGAAGGCCATATGAGGTTCCTGAGTTTGCGAGGGTGGCCTGTAACATGCTACAAATTGCATAGCAATCTTGCCTATGGTTAATTGCACCTGGATGGTTTCCGATGCATCGTGCGATGCCACCAATCTTGAGGTGTGGGTGTCCTTGATGAATATGGATACCCCTCCTCCTTTCTTGGTATTGTCTGGGTTTTGGGGCGAACGCATGATATGAGGTAAAACCTGATAGTGCTGGGGTGCTCTCAGGAGCCTTGAACCAGGTTTCTGTCACAGCACAGACATCGATGTTCTCCATACTGAGAAGGGCCTCGAGTGCATCTTGAGGTTGAGACTTCTGGCATTGAGCAGCATTACCCTTAGTTTTTTCTTTGTTTTGTTCTAGGGTGGTAGGTTTAGAATTTGAGCCTTGCCTAAAAAGGCACTATGGGGTGGCAAGAGCCTTTGCCAAAATCCAGAATCCCAGGGTGACAAGTGCAAGCCGTCCCTTGCGAAGCAGCGTGGCTTGTCCAGCATGTCATCCCAGGCAGACAGACATTGATCCCCTTTGAATGACACCAGAGTTTAAGCCAATTGTTAAAGCTGATCATCTTATCTCTGTATTGTGGCATCATTCTTGGTGAAGGTAGGATACTGCTCAAGGTCAGGGTCATACCTGCTTGGGCTACATAATCAGAGCTCCTCTATGTCTCTTTTCATGTAGTCCAAGGAGGTACATCTCAGGTCGTTAACACCGCGTGGACAATGATTGCGTCGCACTTGTACCTGCTGTTGAGAGACCTGAGTGCATGCGTTATGTGGCGGATTCTAGCACCCGACAGGCAGCTTACTGTGACCTTCTCCTTACTCAGTCTGGTGAGCGGACGCCAGTGTGTCTGACTATGGAGTCACCAATGACTAGTGTGTCTGGCATTGTGTTTGGCCTTAAGGGCTGTGACTGCTTGACACTCTGACTGTGTGGTCTATGTGTTGCAGGTGTTGTGTTCTGAGGTGGTAGTTGTTTGGGTGTCTGCTTTGGTGGCCTCTGCTGTTTTGGTAGATTTTTGATCAGAGCCTCCAAGTATGTCTTTGTGTGTTTATGTGTATGATTTGAGGTTGTGATGGTATTATGTGAGACTGGGTCTATAGTGTGTGTGGTTACCTTCTCCTCCTGTCTGGTCATGCCAGTCCTATGTTGAGAGAGCTCAGCCTCCAGTTTGGCGAGTATAGTTGCATCTCTCGCATGTATTTGTGTTTTGTGGGAGGAGGAGAGGGTTGTTCAGTACATGAGGCAATTGTAAAATTGCCTCAATATTCCCAGGTTCACCAGCTGAGCAGGAGAGGACATTAGCAACTGATCCCTCGACATGCTAGAAGGAATAGACAGAAAAACTTAAGAAAAGGCTCTGGGGGATGTGGGTGACCGAGAAATGGGGTTTGCTTTTTTGGGGTACTTTCTATAACAAGAGTGCTGTACCGAGGTGATAAGTACTGTAGGAGCAAGTGCTTCGCTATACAGATAGAGAATAGTCTACTTGGGAGTCAAGTAGAGATAATTTATAGTTGTAGGATACACTAAATAGAACAGTAGTATACTTTGAGGAAGGTAGTTTTAAGGGAAAATTTGAAGAGTGGACTTTAGGTAGCCCTAATAGTTTAAATCTGATTAACCGCTGCCCTAGTGTGCAATGGTAGCAGCTCTGCTAAATCGCTAATGCGTGCTTTATAGCAGGGGGCTGGGAAAAACAGGAAATGACCCAAAATGGCCGACAAATTACTAGTTGCTGCTTCTAACCACTCCTCTGAGGACAAACAAGCAGCTCAGTACTCCCCACTCCCACTGGTGAGTAAAGAAACTACCTCTGGCCACACAAGAAAATGGAGGAACACAGAAACCAAATACAAAGCCCAGGGATCAGCAAAATCTGATCACTGGAACAACTAGCTAGGAAAGTTTAGGAAAGGAGAAATATTTTTTTTTTTTTTTTTTGCAAACAGACAGAAAAAAATGCAGTAAATGCTTTGTTTTCGACTAAATTGCTATCAAAGGCTGGTACACTTGAGTGTATTAGCCTGTTTGTTACTTTTAAGCAATACTTTAGCCCACAAGTGCAATCAACAATATAAGCTCACAAAAACAGGAAAATAAGGTAATAAAACAGTAATATAGGCACAAACAGTAGTCGAAAAGCTCAAAAGATCGAAAAATGCAAACTAAAATATATAGTCATACACAGCCTTAAGGGACATGACCTGTGACCCTGCAGACTTGCTCATGGAATGTTTTACATGTATGTGTTTTGCCATATATATATATATATATATATATATATATATATATATATATATATATATATATATATATATACATGGCACTGTACAGCAGTATAGCATCCTGCCATGTATTACCTGTGTTGCATATGTGAAACACATGGGACAATGGCTAGCTTGATGGTATTTGCAGGGTTGGATATCAACTATAGTATGTATGGTCATTTATGAGCCTAGGCTGAAAGGTTACCTAGCTGTAGCCAACAAACAGTGGCCAGTCCAAGCAGTGCCACAGAACTGATCCACAGGGTTACTGATATGCCTGCCTTGTAATCATCACACCATGTCTCAAAGAGGGGCAATGTGCAGCCTTGCTGGACAGGGATGCATAGTATGGCAGGAGTATGTAAAGTGTATGGGACAGGGATCTGTCAGGCATGTTGTGATCCTTGTACTAGAAGGGTGGATGTCCATGAAGTATGTGTTTATTTGAAATCAGGATGTTTAAGTGTAGCATGTCCAACATCTCTGGGTTGGACATGGCTTTATTCAGGGTAGGCATCATGCTACATAGTGGAGCTAGGGTTTGGGAAGGCCAGTGTAGGCCATCTGAACATGGCCAATAACCCTTAAAGGAAATATGTGATCTATTATGGGTCACTTGAGTGTTGAGTATGGCTGAACAATGATCTCTATATTCATGGATGGCACACTGTCATGATTAGGGGTGCCACTTTACGATTACCTGACTGGTGTGGTGAAGTGACTATCAAAGGAAAGACTACTATCCAGCTGCATCCCATACACACACAGTTTCCATTATGTTGACCGCTGCCTAGGTGGTAGTTCATGGGTACAGGGTTTTTAAAATAGGGGATGACGATGCAATACTTAACTGTGAGATTGTGGCCATACGTCACACACCACACATCTGACCCACAAAGGCCCTTCTGTATGCCGCCCGCAGCACTCATTGAGTTGACTGTTGCTCCTAGTTCATAGTCATTTGCAAACTTCAATAGGCAGATGCCTTCTGTGTTAGTCTGTGTGGTACAGATAACAAAGAGGGGGAGTACCAGGAATGAACCCTGTATTACTGTGGCTGGCACTCGTTTGATATACGTGTATTAGTCAGACACCTTCTGTAGTGTTGGTTCTGACAGCGGTCCAGTTGCCAACCAATCCTGTTCCATAGGGATATACACCTAGTTTACGGAGTGTAGCTGGAACACAGTATGTGTGATGCGTGATGGTGTACTAAGACCTGGCAAGATCAAGATATGCTGTGTGAATCAACCTTACTGTCATCTACATCTGTACTGACTACATCAAGTAAGTTGATCAAGGTTCATGGTCTTACAG
The DNA here is from genome assembly GCF_019279795.1 of Protopterus annectens. NCBI lineage: Eukaryota > Metazoa > Chordata > Ceratodontiformes > Protopteridae > Protopterus > Protopterus annectens. The sequence goes on along the minus strand of NC_056743.1, from coordinate 388,137,099 downwards.
ACCAGACTCAGCAGGATAGTAGTGCACTATTTCCGATTATCAGTGGTGTCTCCCCCTTTGTGGGATGTGATAACTGTTGCTGTGCACCATTCAGTGTCTACACAGCCTGACATGAAGCTATGATTGAACATGACGTGTATGTGGAGAGCAAATTGTTCTGACATTTGTGTAAAATACACCCTGGGATGTTGACAGGTCCCATGCAAGCTGTATGTATGGCTTTAGAGAGTGCAGCTTGTACCTGCATAGTTGTTATTACAGGGACTCTTTAGTGTACATGAATATATATAAATATGTGTACCTGTTGGGGGGAGGTGAGAGTGGGTTTAGGTTATCCAAGACCCTATCTGGATGAACAAGTGCTACTTCTGTAGGTGCAGTACTTCTCATGCCAGAGTGCTGTGAAGTACGGCAGGTATTGTTGTTGCCATTACGATTCATGACACAGCTATAGAATGATCTGTGGTTGGCCTCATAATATGTGGCTGATTAATTTCACAGTAGCTTTGTGTGGTTTTATATGGTGTATTTGCATCTTACTGAGGCTGACCAGAGATCACCTCCAGTCATGTGTTTTCACTCGTGCAACAGTTTCTACCTTCTGTGGTACAGTTTAAGGCAGGGTACCACCAGTTTGCCCTCCTGTTTGTGTTTGGTTGAATCTTGGTTCTGTTTCAATAGCACAATCACTGCACTTATGTGAGTGCTTAAAGTGCATTTGTGTAAGATTCAGCATTTGCACATGCACTGTCCATCTGCATGGGTGCCATGACAGTCACCACTTCGCTCTTAAGAGGCATAACATTGGCTTTGGAGACTGACTATGTTTAGCATACTGTTAGCCCTGTTTGTGTGACTATGATGATCCAGATCATTGGGGTTAATGAAATCCAACATGCATTGAGCACAGGTGTTGGTACATGAGGAGTCTTCCCAGTTCATAATGGGATAGTTGAGAGTAGCCATTATTATGGTTTTCTGTCTCAAACCTAATGTTCCCCATTACAGCACAATATGACAGTTGGGAATTCTGAGGCATGTTGAGTGATCTGTCGCAAGGTGCAATTTGGATTTCACTTTGGCACAAAGGTAGTTGCTCAGCATAATGCATCTGAAGTTATGCAAGTGCAACTAGCGTGGGGGTGTACATATCCTTCAGGAATATGGACACACCTGTGGCCTGTGTGTTCCAATAAAGGATAATGTACAAGAGGTGAGGTATGTGTTATAACATGGTCATGCAGGGGTGCTCTCCGAAGCATTGAACCATATCTTAGTCACTGCACAGATATGTTACCCATGTTTTGACATAAGTGAGTCCATACTGAGTTTCTGAAATGTATCTTTGAGTAGCGAGGCCCGCAGTTTATTGCTTGGCTGTTCCTGTTACAGCAGTGGACTTTCACTTGAACCTTGCATGATGAAGGCGCTATAGGGGAAGCATGAGCCCTAGCCAGTATCCAGATTCCCAGGGGTGACAGGTGCAGGCCCTGTCTGGCAAAGCGTCACGGTCTGTCAACAATGTTATCCCAGGCAGAGAGATACTAGACACCCTTTGAATTACACCAGTACATTAGACAATTGTGGAATTCAATCCTTTTGTCCCTGTACTGCAGTATCATTCATCATTCTTGCCAATGGCAGAATGCTACCCAGGCCTTGGGACATACATGCATGGGCTACAAGACCTGACAGTTCCTACATGTGTGTTTTCATCCAGTCCAGGCTACTGCATCACAGGTCCTGCACAACAACATGTAATATGCCAGAGCCATGTGTATAGTTCAAAAGGTGGTCTGAGTGTAAGGGTATGTGGCTAATCATGGCAGACAGGCAACTGACAGTATGTTTGCCCTCGTATAGCTTGGTGTGTAACATAGTGCTAGAGTTTGCATTCACAAATGAGTACTGTTGGGCATCTTTCTGGCCATGTGTTCTGAAGAGTGGCACAATTTGGCAAACTATGTCATACACATTTTGTTACCTGTCTATTCCAGCTAGGGAGGTTTCTTGCTTGGCCAGATACTTAGAAGCCTCTGTGAATGTGTGTGACTTCTGGTGGTATGTGTGGGTGTCCTTACTGTGTTCTCGTAAGGGTATGTGTTGAGTGTGGTGATGAGATGCATGTGTTAACCTACATCTCATGACTGTCCAGTCCAGTCATGGCTATAGACTGGACTGCCTTCAGCTTACCTCTGTAGCTGCATCCCAGACAATGTGTGGGGTGTGGTGTTAGGTGGGTTTGGCAGTGTACATGGCATAGAGATTACATTCCCCCAGGATTTCCACATACATAAAGCTGAATTAGTAAACACCAGTAGCTGACTAGTAGACATGCCTGTATGAGCATTCAGTACTACAAGTGGCAAGTACTGTATTTAGTTTACTTATTGCTTATGAAGATGCTTTAGATGATGATGCTCACAAGTAAATATTTGTGTTATGGATGTGACAACACTGGCTATTACAGAAACATAGTAGATAACTTTAGCAGCAATGAGCACATTCCATCCAGATAGCTGATTACAGATGATGCAAGTGTCAACAGGTCTGTATCCTTTTCTGAGTATATACTCACATATCCATCAGAACCATGAGCTCTGTTGGGCACGGACACCCACTCCCCAAACAGAGTCAAGTATCAATAGACTCTGTTGTCACTATCAACATGATCAGGATATAATCAGATAGTGTAAGTCATCACCTATGAAGCAGCTATTACACATGGGCAGCAGTCTCCTACATCTTACACTCCTACTGCAGATGTTACACTGGAGTTAAAGATGATATGCAACTTGATTCATTACCAGTGCTGTGCACTACCTTACATACAGTATTTGCAAGCGGCTGTTAGGTTGGCAATGAGAGATTAGACTACACAAACCTAAAAGTTCAACCAGTGTGTCTCTACTCTCAATATCCACTCTATGTAGGTGTGCACATAGCCATTTGGCCCAACCCTGTAACAAGGGTCACTACACATTTGCATAACATGTACACATGCACAGCTGTTATTGCTTGCAAATAATACTAGAGAGGTGGATATTACATGTCTTATGTGCATGGATAGTTACCTAGCTCTTCCAATTGCCTTTGCTATCATGCTACTCAACTGTCAGATGAATGCAATTCATATGTATCCTGTTATTGAGTATTGTAATTGCCAACAGACATAACTAATGTTTGCATAACATAACACAAATGCTATGTAAAATGGAATACAGATCTGCCTAGAATATTGTACATTACACAGTTATTGGCACAATATCTGACAATGCAAATCATATTTGCAGAGTAAGCCCACCTTTGACATGTTCATCTCACTAATACACCCATACATGTCTACTGTTACAATATATCAACATATATTATCCCCTGTTATAGCACATACTTGTTGGACCAATCCTGACACTGACAGTGGCTGGAAAAGAACTGGTGAATTCCAAGCCCATATATATCATTCCTTGTGGTGTATGAGGAGTTTGCCTTGTGACCTACAGCAGTACACACACAGAATACAACAGGCAGTACTACTGCTCAACAATACATCGCTACAAGATAACTATTTCCACTACATGCATTGATTACACTGTAATTATTATAAAACAGGTACTACATACACAGACATACTAAAAGTTATACATACCTTCTTGGTAATTGGAGGTGTTATTGAGTGGTATTTTTCTCTTTTTTGGTTTGTGTTTCAATCTTCTGTTGGGTATTTTGTACTGTTCTGCAGGGATATACAGATGGTTTGAATGTGTGACAAGCCATCCTTTTATAGGTAGAGATCAGTAACGTGCAATTGGTGTTCCAAAGTAGTTAATTACATGCACATCAGCTGTGAAGCTACTCCATTAGCCAATACCATGGCAACAGTGGAGTATAACTGAGTACTCCACTTGGGCGTTGTCCCTTTGCCTTACTTGTGAGGAAGACAGCCTGGAAGTGTTGTCTGAAATCTATTGCAACAGCAATATTGTGTGTAATGTCTAGAAGATTTGGTCCAAATGTGAGTACTGCTGTTATATTTCTGAACATTGCTACTTGTGCAGGGTTTGTCTGCACCTAATACTACTGCGTATGTTTTAGTCTGGCCAGGATGTTTGACCAGTTGAAGACTGTATGGCTATGCATATCATGTTAGAGGGTTTACAGTGTGCTCACCAGAGATCTTTAGTTTGGTGTAAAAGTGTATCATACTGTGCTGATAATCAGTAATTGGTAACACTTCCTGGTGTAATTACCTTTCAACCCTCTGAAACAGGATTTGTTCAAACAAACCCTGTAACATCAGCAACTGTTCCATTGTATAACAGCAACTATTTCACATAGGGCCATGTTAGTGTGGCTCTGTCCAGGTATGTCAAGGTTTCAGCAGATGTCATACAGTGGGTGAATAATTGGTTATGGTATGACAGTATGTATTGTTGTAATTAGTTTGGGTGTGGGGGAGATGATGGTGGGTGTACATAGCAGATGCAGGTGTGTAGGAACTGCTTTTATACATATTCTATATGTGTGTGTGGGGGTTCTTTCTCTATGTGAACACCTATCCCTTAGTGGACTAATACTATGGTAATTGTAGGCTGATTCATTAAGGCACTGTTAAATGCTTCCTGTCTAGCATGCAGGTAATGTTAGTCCTTGAATCTTTTTGGCAATACATCAGAATGTAATAAAGTTTTGCTAAATGAAAGATGTCTGTGTATTTCTGTCATAGATATTTGCAGTTATTGTAGTTGTGTTGGTGACTAACCCTATTTGGCTCATGTCCATAGAACATATTTGTAATAATGTATTGGCATATACTCTTCATATGTTATGTTCATATTGTTTGGGGGTGGCAGAATGTGTGATTGCTATGGTCTATGTTATACTCAGATTTGAACACTTCAGATGCTGAATATACACATGTATGTATGTATGCATATGCATATATATATATATATATATATATATATATATATATAAAATAAATATTATTGCATACGTTTATATGCACCTCCATAGATGTGTAGATGTTTTTAACCTATCTATATATCTACATATATGTATATCTCTATATATCAACATGTATCTCTCTCTCTCTCTCTCTCTCTCTCTCTATATATATATATATATATATATATATATATATATACATAGGGCATACACCTTTCATTGGATACATGGCGGTTTGTCCTATTTCCACACAATCCTCCCTTTTGTGTTTTAACCTGTCTGAATACACAACTGGCACAGGTACATCTCGGATAGCTTAGTGGTAGGTTACTCTGAGGATGGTGTAAATGGTTACGGGTTCTAATCCTGGAAGTGGTTATTATTTTATCTCTCAGAGAAGGCATGGTAGGGAAAGTGTGATTAATGCACATTTAAGCGGTTGTAAGCAAGTTTGCCCATGGTCTGAGTGATGGTAAGCAACTGTTACACCTGTGAAGCGCTTATCCGTTTAACCGTGTTTAAGCGCCGCTTACCGTCAAGCACACCCATGCAAAACCGCTTACAGCAGCTTAAAAGTGCCTTAATCAACCTGCATCCAACAGCCGTTATTCTGGCCGTCAAAATAAATTAACAGCCATTGCAGGTCTTGAACCCGGGACCATGAAACACCACAGTCACTGACTTTACCACTAAGGCATCTGAGATATGTACAAATGTTATGGTTTTTAGAATATACATTTTACTACGGGCATTCCTCACTACTGAAAACAAATGTGACAGTCAGTTGGTGTACATATGTATGATGCATGTTAATGTTCATATATTTGTGGAATTAAGTGTTGCAAAGTGACCTGACAGGGTGTATTGGGGATGAGAATGGTTCTTGTTTTGTGTCTTTTTTTTACTGTCTCCATACTCCATGTATACACCTCCAGTTCACTTATGAAACATCCAACCCAGGCTCTCCTTGATGCATAATTTCATTACCCATCATTCCTCAAACTCCACAATCACAACAACCATCCTTCTATGGTGAATTATGTTAATATTAATAGTTATAATATCAGAGCTGCATGTGTTTTGTGTACACTTCAATTCCTTTGAATTGCTTCTGTGTCACGAAATGTGTTCATAGATGTTTATATATATGGCTATAGATGTAACTGTATGTATATAAATATATATACATATATATATATATAATATATATTTATATATATGTGCACACCACTGAAATGTATATATATATATATATATATATATATATATATATATATATATATATGTATGTATATTTAGTATTAATTTTTAACAGTTATACATATGTAGACTTGTATATGTTGTACAATGTACTGTACATATGCACACAAAGTGACTATCCCATTTGTGGTCAGTACTGTGGAATGTCTATAGTAAAAGGTGTAGTCTAAAAACCATGAAGCATGTATACAGCTCAGATGGCTTAGTGGTAAGTCCCATGACTATGGTGTGCATGGTCCAGGGTTCAAGACCTGCAATGCTTTAAAAATGTTTTTTACTCCAGAATTAGGCTCTTTTAAGCAGGTGTAAGCATGTTTAAAAGTGTTTATGCGACATTAAAGCAGCAGTTAAACACAGTTAAATGAAATTTAAAAACATATAACCTGTGAGCGCAAACACAGTCACATATGCTAACTACTCAGGATATATATATTTCAGTGTAGTAACATCTCACTATGTGCTTACATAACATTACAATCTCTGTTGACTTTACTCTCTGGCACACATGGGTTTATATGGGTGTTTCAAATGCTTATTATACTGAAGATTACTACCTAAATATGTAAGCTGTAGTTAAGGTATACTTTTTAACATGAAAAACATCTCTGACTTTATTGGGATTTAAACCACGAATGCACAGATACTATGCAATTGCTGTAACCATCACACTATTGACATTAACGTTGCTTCTGCCTATTTCCTATTTAGATGATTTCTATGTGTAAGCTAGGCCAAGCAAAGGGCAAAGGCATGCAAACCCACTGAGCTTCACTTACTCTTGAAATAAAACATAACAAATGAAATGAGAGACTATAAATTCAATTCCTAACTACATTAAGCATAGCTCCTCACTGACACACTTCAAGAGAAACCTTGATGTGTGAATGGGTAACAGAATATACACCCCTGGCATCATGTGTCCCAGAACCATATAGCCAGGGGTAGCCCCTCCAGTTTTATAGCTGCAAGACCTGTTGGGGAAATTGAATGGTGTTGAATGTTCACATTAACATGCCCTTTTTAGATCACTAAGTGCCCCTATCACCCTCCGCCACCCCAGTCTTCAACAGCTTCTGGCAACTCTACGTGGAATCACTTCATTGGCTATGCTTGACAGAGGCACAGTTACTTCATCAATGGTGCGGAGAAAGCCAACACACTGTAGCTATGCTTCTAAATGCCCTTGGGCAGATAGCCTACTACCTATCTCTGAACCTCTAAAGTACAGGCTATCACAGAAATAATATGTGAATAAACAGAGGTTTCAGATCACAATATACAGTGAGAAATCACCATGTAGTCAGAAAACAAGTTAAGTACAGCAAGAAAATACAGACCACTGATACTTAATCACTCCAAAAGTCTATCTTGGAAGCTAGAAGACTTGTATCAGTTTAGGGCTTTCTATTGCTTACCAGTAGATTACCTACAGGAAAGATGAGAAACAAGCACAGATGGGAAACATGCATGCAACAATACCATACCAGCTTGCATCTGTCAGCCATAGGCTTTCGAATACAGCCAAGGCTCTTGGTGCCCCCATGGTGCCTTTTTTATTCAAGGCTCAAAGGTGAATCCCACCTCCGTAAACAGCACAACAGAAAAATCAATGAGGGTTATGCTACTCAACGCCAGGACTTGTAATCACAAAATGCACGCACTCACAGCACTCCTCAGTATGGACAACGTCAACATCTGTGCAGTAACTGAAACCTGTTTTAAGGCTCCTGAGAGCACACCAGCACTACTGAACTGCAACCCATACCACACATTTCAGCCACAGAACATGGACTGACACAGACATGGAGGGGATGTATCCATATTCATCAGGGATAGCTACACCTCCAGGTTAGTGGGGACAGCATGATACCTCTGAGATCATCCATGTGCGGCTAACATCAGCCACAACTGCAATGTAAACTGTGGCCTGCTACAGATCACCCTCCATGATCCAGGACCACCACTCCAACTACCTGGAACCAGTGGAAAACATAACAGTCCTACCGAACACCCTGGTATTGGTCAATTTCAACTACCCTACCATTAACTGGAAAACTTACTCGAGTACTCACTTCCAGGCCCAGCGTTTCTTGGAATTTATCACCTCAAATGCCCTGTATCAGATGGTAAACTCCCCATCCAGAGGTGGAAACATACTAGAAGTGGTAATCACCAATATGGGCGACAGGTACACCACAGCAGAAGTAAACCAGTCACTGGTTAGATCTGACCATGAACTATTCACTGATGATTTCCACACCCAGCCATCTCCCCCACCCAAGGAAACCACAGTGAAAACCTTTCCTACAGCTAACTTCACACTACTAAAGACAGAGGTGGGAGGTTTCACAGCCCCCACGCTAAGGGAAAACACTACTCAAGGTACAGAAAGATTTACAAATGCACTCTATAAGCACCTACAAGGATGTAGGGATCATGCCATCATTGGTAAACCAAGACTCGCTCCTCCAAGACAAGGACACCAGTCTGGTGGACCCCTACAATAAACAGGCTATACAGCAGAAGTAGGACAGTAGTCCAGAAAAACAGCAAATCCCAAGAAGGACAGACATCCATGACCAGTATTATTAAGAAACTTAGGTCCCTCATAAAATCATCTAAGGCTAACTTCAACAGGAAAATAGCCAAGGATTTGAAAGATAACCACAAAGCCTTCTTTGGCTATGTCAAGGATCTAAGTGTTAACTCACCGATTTGTGCTCAGCCGGTGCAATATAGCACAAAATATACTGAATCTACTGATATCACCAACATCCTTGCAGAAACATTCAGTGCAAACTTCATCCCCTAAAGAGCCCACAACAATACCCGAAAAGTAGAGTATCCCAGACATCAGAGACATACAGGTGGAAACAGCCCTCTCAAAAGGCAAAACAATGGAGGCAGATGGTGTCCCAGACTGCATCTTGCAAACACTACAAGACAAACTAACCCCCCACCTAATTAAGTTTTTCAGCCTCAGCCTCTACACAGGCTACATGCCCATACAATGGTGCATAGCAATGGTTATTCCACTCCACCAAGGTGGAAACACAACTGACCATGGTAACTACCACCCCATAAACCTGACTTGCCTGGTCTGCAAAGCTATGGAGCGCATCATCATGGCACTCATTAACAAAGACATTGGTAACCTCCAAACACTTGACCCAACCCAGGTCAGCTTGGTTGAGTGCAGATCATGCCTAATGAACCTGTTTGACGTCTTACAGTCACCAATGCATTAGATGAGGGGAGAGGTGGTTCACACATACTACCTGGACCTCGCCAAGGCTTTTGACACCATTTCCCACTCAGGTATTATTGATAAACTCACCAGCCTGTACATAAACCCATACATCACAGGATGGGTTGACAACAGGCTTACACACAGAACCCACATGGTACCACTAGCAGCCTGCAGGTCCAACTCTTAACCAGTCACAACTGATGTCCCACAGGACTCAGTCCTGGGACCCCTACTGTTTGGCATATACTTCTCAGAGGTACAGGCAAACACAGGTGGACTACGGCAGACCATGTTTGGCAATGACTGCAAACTGGGAGCCATAATTGACAGTCCAGCTGATACAGACATCCTTCAAAGGGCCTCACAGAGACCGACACAGGGTGTCAAAGTCATGGCCTCAAGCTAAGTGCCACAAAATGCATGGTCATTCGATTTGGGAAAAACTAAACACCTTAATACAGATGAGGTAATAGGGGATCTGGGGACTAAGGTAGATAGTGATCTCTGCTTTGACAATCATATCTCCAAAATAGTTAGGACATCCTTCTATGTAGGCCATCTGATTACTAAAGGGTTCGCATCTAGACATACTGAGGTTATAATGCCCCTTTACCGGTCACTCATCAGTCCCATCATAGAGTATAATAACCTATTTGGGATGCACCTCAGAAGACACGTCCAACAGCTGGAAGGACCACAAACGTACCTCGCCAAGAGGATTACTGGCCTCAAACATATGTCCTATGCAGCCAGACTGAATAAACTCCTGTTTTACTCAGTGGCATCTCGTTTACTCAGAGATGATCTCTGCTGGCCTACAAAGCCATGTCCAACTCAGGCTTAATGGATATGCTCCACCTATGGGAATCCATGTCACAGTAAGCCACACACTGTAGTGAGCTAAACCTTGCCACAACAATAACTAGAACATGCTGGAGGGACAGATTCCTGTCACAGCAACTCCCCATGCTTTGGACCAACATCCCTAATTACATTATACAGAGCCCTTCACTAACACTCTTCAAGAGAAACCTTGAAGATTGGATGGGGAACAGTAGATACACCCCAGGGATCCTACCATTGGCTCTGCTCCACAGAGGGACAATTAATCAATGGGGTGGCAAAAGCTGACACATTTTGGCTAGGCTTATGAATGCCCTCGGGCAGTTTTCCAAGTACCTACCTATGAACCTATACATACAGTATCAGTACATGCTGATAGCTTAATTTACTGCTCAGGTGTTGACTTACCTTGTACAAATAGCAGTTGTGTCTGCAATAGTTGAGGGCTGCCTATGTTGGATGCACACAGTAGACTATCTACACATGACAATTTACAGGTAGTCTTGTGTGTGTGTCATCCATTTTTACTGTGTGTGCAGGTGGCGAAAGGTGTCAGTCCCTAGGTGCCTACACTGTCAATGTGTGTGCTATATGTTCCCTCCTTGCTAAGGCATGGACATAATGGGCACGCCTCCGTCTGCCTACTGGGGTTGGCTCAGGGTGTTTGTGGTCTGTGTACCTCTATGCCTGTGGGGCCCTTGGCAATGGTGGTGGACTGTGAGGGCCTTCACCATTCTGTCCCTGCTGCAGTTGTTTCCACAGGATCATATTGTGTAGCATGGCTCATACTATGAAGATGTGGGCACACGTGCCTGGAGAGTATTGCAAGGCTCCACCAGATATGTCCAAGCAACGGAACCGTGATTTAAGCATCTCAAACACACGCTCTATGATGATTCTGGTTTGTGCGTGTGCCTCATTATGGTGGTCTTGCATGGGTGTGTGTGCATTACTGATGGGAGTCATCATCCACGGTTCCAGTGCACAGCCAACATCCCCCACCAGGTGGTCATATGGGATGTCCCCCCTGGCAAATACTTGATACAGCTGTGAGGCATGCCAGATGTGGGAGTCGTGATAGCTTCCAGGGCTGCCAGCACACACATCCATGATAATGCCCTGGGCATTGCACACAACCTGGCAGTTGATGGAGGGGTATCCCTTGCAGTTTATGTAGCGTCTACCCTTCTCACCGGGTGGTAACTTGATGTGCATGTGCGTGCAGTCTATTGCACCCAGTACCTCCGGGTATTTTGCCACATGGTGGAAGAGACGCATATTGCTGGACAACTCCTCCTGTGTTCGGGGGGAGTATATGTGCTCATTGGCATGTGGTAACATGGCATCCAGGAACTGGTGAAGTACCCTGGATGCTGATGCCTGTGAGATCCCCATGATATCCCCAGTTGGCCTTTGAAAGGTACCTGTGGCTAGTATTCTCAGGCTTACACATACTGGGATGGGTTCCCCTCTGTTTGTTCTGGCTCTGAGGTGTGGCCGGCACAGCTCCACAAGTTGCTGTAGGGTGTCCCTGTCCACCCTGTAATGCTCTACTATCGCCAGATCGTGTAGCCCCTGGTAGGTTACCCTGGGTCTGAACACTCTTCTCCTCCTCTGGTGCCTGAGGTGGTTGTCAGCATCATCCTCCACACCTCCTTCAGTCTCCAACACATGCTGGTGATCAAAGCTATGGCAGCCCCTAACATGTATATTTTAAAAGTTCACCATATGTATACACCAATGGTGCAGAGAGTATGGGAATACACAAGTGTGTATGAGATGCTTTCACACTTTATACTATTGTGCTATGGATGCTGCTGATGTCATTGGCTGTGTATGAGCAATTCCAGCTGCAGGGTATCTTAATTATGGGTTTTAAAGTGAGTACTGCAAGTGTGGGGCCTAATCCAGCCACTGGGGATGCACAAGTCAGTGCATTTCTATGTGCCGGTCCCAAGCCTGGGTCTCAGCAACCTTCCCACAGGAAACTATAATACTTGGTGATGTCAATATTGACTGGAAGTGCATCAATACTGAGCATCCCACTTCACATATTAACGTTCATGGCTTCTCTCAGACCATCACCTCCCCAACTAGAATTAACAAACCAAACCAAAAAGAGAGTACCTTAGATTGGATGCTTATTAATAACCACCACCTAACTTATAAAGTAGGTATCTTCCCTAACGATGTAAGTGACCACTCCCTGACCTATATAATCAGGCAAAAATTAGACATCTCACATCCAACATCAAGCAGGACTATATGTTCCAACAAACATTTTAATCAAAATCTATTCCAGAGTGACCTTAGTGCCTGTGATTGGATGGATCTAAAAACCCTCCCATTGGATGAAGCTGTCCAATACTTTAACTCTAAATTCCTAACCATCTTAGACCAGCATGCTCCCAAACGTAAAATAAAAATCAGATCGAAACCAGCCCTATGGCTCTCTAAAGAAACTAGGCAAAAAATCCTACTTCAAAATAAAGCCTGGACTAGGTGGCGAACTACTAAAAGCACATCTGATCAACAAACATTTAGACAATTAAGAAATGCAACTAAAACATCTATACTCCTAGACAAAAAAAAACTTTTACTTTAAAATACAGCAAACACACCAAAATAACCCACAACAATTCTGGGCTAGTATCAACAAACTCCTATACCCAGGACAGTCTAGTACACCAACCCCTATAGGAGCTAATCATGAGATTCCCCTCCAAACTGCAAATTACTTTAACTCCTTCACAGAAGCCATTCAATCCCTAACCAGTAAGCTAGCCCCTGACACTTCTAGCCCCCCTACCCCTATGACTAGCACACTTCCTACCTTCATACTACAACCCATCTCTACTAATTTCATTTTTAAACTCCTAGCTAAACTTAAGCCTTGTACTCCTTCAGCGGACCAGATTCCAGCTGAATATCTGCAAAAAGCAGCTAAAGCAGTACCTTATCCTATTTCCATCCTGATAAATAGAACTATTAAGGAAGGATCCATCCCTGCCATCTGGAAAATCTCACACATCATCCCCCTACACAAAGGTGGGAATTCCAATGATTATTCAAACTATCGGCCCATAGCCCTTCTATCCCCCTTAGCAAAAATAATGGAAAAATGCATCCAGCATCAGCTAATAGGCCATCTCACTCAACATAACATACTAGCAAAACCCCAACATGGCTGTAGGCCATGCCACAGTACCACTAATGCCCTTCTATCCTTTACTGACACCATTAATAAATGCCGCAACAGCAATATACTCTCTTCAGCTATATTTATCGATCTTTCTATGGCTTTTGGTATAGTAAATCACACCTTGCTTATATATATCTACTCAAACCACTTTCCCTAGATTCTTTATCGGTCTAATGGCTCACTTCCTACCTGAGCAACAGACAACAGTCTGTGCTCTGGGAGAATAATCTATCATCTCACCTGCCAGTTAAACTGGGTGTACCCCAGGGCTCCATTCTAGGTCCCCTCTTATTTTCAATTTTTATTAATGATCACCACTTAGCTAGTCCCAATGCAACTTGTATACAATATGCAGATGATTCTACTTTAATCTGTACAGCTACATCTGCAGCTGAACTGCAATCCCAAACCCAGAAGTTTTTTAACATAGTTGAGACATGGTTCATGAAGCGCTGCCTCCTTTTGAATCCCCAAAAAACAAAGCTACTCCTCTTTACTCCTACTCACAGGTCAACACCTATAGACTTCTCAGTCATCTCTAATAATGGCACCCTCATACCGCCAAACTCCTAGGGATCACAATAGATAACCTTAACTTTGATACCCATATTAATAACATTACAAAATCAGTTAACAGAAAAATGGGCTCCCTGTACAGAATCAAACCCTTCCTAACACCAATAGCAAGAACTACTATTGCCCACTCATATCTAATCTCTACTCTTCTCTATGCCTCACCAATATATACCAACCTATCCAAAAATAATAATCTCAAACTAGCTACCTCCTACAAAAACATTGCTAGATTTGCCACTGGTAAACCCTTCAGAACCCATCACTGTCATAATCTCAAGCACCTTGGGTGGCTTGAACTACAGAATCTGCTTCAACTCAACCAACTTACTATTGCTCATAAGATCCTTAACCAGCCTAACAATACTCCAATACTCTTAGACCTTATAACCCCTTATAGAAATCTTAATGCCTTGCGTTCATCAAATAAACTCCAAGTTAACATCAAAAAGTCTAACAACATGGCAGGGGACTCTGTTCTCAAATGCAATTGGGAAAAAATGGAATTTTCTACCTAGTGAACTTATGTCTCTTCCTTCCTTACCACTCTTTAAACAAAAACTGAAAATGTTCCTGAAAATACATTGGCTAAGCCCTTGTAGCAACCCTGACTAATCAATAATTACTACTGCTACTAACATCTTTTTTTCTAACTCTTCTCTCTCCACTAAATTAATGTCCTGTACTGCAACATGAAAGCATTTATGCAGAAATGGAAAAATGTATTAGCTTCTGGTATATATAAATATTTATCTCAAAATATTGAAAATTGTTTTAGGAAATGTGTACATATTTTCATCTATGTCTATTTTATGTCACATAAAATCATCTTGTTTGATATGTCTTGGAGCTTTTCTCCCCAGGCCTCTACTGAAAATGGACATGTATCCAGTTGGACTAGCCCGGTAAACAAATGTAAAATAAAATAAATAAATAAATAAATGGGGACGGTTGTGTCAGGAAGGGCATCCGGCGTACAACTTGGACAAATTATTCATGCAGACACCAGTACATATTTACATAACGGATCGGTCGAGGCCCGGGTTAACAACGACCGCCACCAGTACTGTTAGCCAACAGGGTCCTTGCGGAAATTAAGCTACTGTTGGCCGAAGGAGGAGAGGAGGCAGAAGGCATGGCCGAAGGCAGGAAGAGAGGAGAAAGGCTAGGACTGTGGTAGTGAGAGTTGGAACTTTGAATGTCGGCAGTATGACTGGTACAGGTAGAGAGCTAGCCGATATGATAGACAGAAGGAAGGTTGGTATATTGTGTGTGCAAAAGACCAGATGGAAAGTGAGTAAGGCTAGGTGTATCGGAGGTGGGTTCAAATTTTTTATCATGGTGTGGATGGGAGGAGAAATGGCGTAGGAGTTATCCTGAAGTAACAGTATGCTAAGAGTGTTTTGGAGGTGAAAAGAGTGTCGGATAGAGTGATGTTTATGAAGCTGAAAATTGATGGTGTAATGATGAATGTTGTTAGTGCATATGCTCCACAAGCTGGGTGTGCGATGGACGAGAAAGAAACATTTTGGAGTGAGTTGGATGAAGTCGTGATGACTGTACCCAAGGGTGAGAGAGTGGTGATTGGAGCAGATTTTAATGGGCATGTTGGTGAAGGGAATAGAGGGGATGAGGAAGTGATGGGTAGGTATGGTGTTAAGAAAAAGGAATGCAGAAGGTCAGATGGTAGTGGATTTTGCGAAAAGGATGGACATGGCCGTGGTGAATACATATTTTAACGAGGGAGGAGCATAGGGTGACATACAAGAGTGGAGGAAGATGCACACAGGTGGATTATATCTTATGTAGGAGGGCCAGTCTGAAGGAGATTGGAGACTGTAAAGTGGTGACTGGGGAAAGTGTAGTTAGACAGCATAGGGTGGTGGTTTGTAAGATGATGCTGGTGATCAAGAAGAGGAGGATGAGTGTGAGGGCAGCACCAAGGATCAAGTGGTGGAAATTGAAAAATGGGTAATTGTGAGGTGGAGTTCAGGGAAGAGTTAAGACAGGCACTGGGTGGCAGTGAAGAGTTACCAAATAGCTGAGTAACTACAGCAGAGCTAGTAAGGGAGACAGCTATAAAGGTGCCTGGTATGACATCTGGACAGAGGAAGGACGACAAGGAGACATGGTGGTGGAATGAGGAAGTATAGGAGAGTATACAGAGAAAGAGGCTGGCGAAGAAGAAGTGGGATTGTCAGAGAGATGAAGAAAGTAGACAGGAGTATAAGGAGATGAGGTGCATGGCAAAGAGAGAGGTGGCAAAGGATAAGGCATATGAAGAGTTGTATGAAAGGTTGGACCCTAAGGAGGGAGAAAAGGACTTGTAACAATTGGCTAGACAGAGGGACCGAGCTAGGAAAGATGTGCAGCAGGTAAAGATGATAAAGGATAATGAGGGGAACATACATACAAGCGAGGAGTGTGTGTTGAGCAGATGGAAAAAGTACTTTGAGGGGTTGATGAATGAAGAGAATGAGAGGGAGAGAAGGTTGTATGATGTGGGGATAGTGAATCATGAAGTGCAATGGATTAGCAAGGAGGAAGTAAGGATAGCTATGAAGAGGATGAAGAATGGAAAGGCTGTTGGTCCAGATGACATACCTGTGAAAGCATGGAGGTGTTTAGGTGAAATGGCAGTGGAGTTTTTAACCAGATAATTTTGGAAAGTGAGGGGATGCCTGAGGAATGGAGAAAAAGTGCTTTGGTACAGATTTTTAAGAATAAGGGTGATGTGCAGAGCTGTAGTAACTACAGAGGGATTAAATTGATCAGTCACAGCATGAAGTTATGGGAAAGAGTAGTGGAAGCTAGGTTAAGAAGGGACATGATGATTAATGATCAGTAGTATGGTTTCATGCCAGGAAAGAGCACTACAGATGCGATGTTTGCTCTAAGAGTGTTGATGGAGATGTACAGAGAAGGTCAGAAGGAGTTGCATTGTGTTTTTGTAGACTTAGAGAAAGCATATGACAGGGTGCCTAGAGAGTAGTTGTGGTATTGTATGAGGAAGTCGGGAGTGTCAGAGAATTATTTAAGAGTGGTACAGGATATGTACGAGGGTAGTGTGACAGTGGTGAGGTCTGCGGTGGGAGTGATGGATGCTTTTAAGGTGGAGGTGAGATTACATCAAGGATCAGTTCTGAGCCCTTTCTTATTTCCAATGGTGATGGATAGGTTGACAGACGAGATCAGACAGGAGTCCCCGTGGACTATGATGTTTGCAGATGACATTGTGATCTGTAGTGAGAGTAGGGAACAGGTGGAGGAGACCCTGGAGAGATGGAAATATGCTCTAGAGAGCAGAGGAATGAAGGACAGCAGGACTAAGACAGAATATATGTGTGTGGATGAGAGGGAGGATAAAGAATGGTGAGGATGCAAGGAGTAGAGGTGGCAAAGGTGGACGAGTTTAAATACTTGGGATCAATAGTTCAGAGTAATGGTGAGTGTGGAAGAGAGTACAGGCAGGATGGAGTGGGTGGAGAAGAGTGTCAGGAGTGATTTGTGAGAGACGAGTACCAGTAAGAGTGAAAGGGAAGGTCTACACGAGGGTAGTGAGACCAGCTATGTTATATGGGTTGGAGACAGTGGCACTGACAAAAAGGCAGGAGTTAGAGCTGGATGTGGCAGAGTTAAAGATGTTAAGATTTGCACTGGGTGTGACAAGGGTGGACAGGATTAGGAATAAGTATATTAGAGGGTCAGCTCAGGTTGGAAGGTTTGGAGACAAAGCCACAGAGGCAAGATTATGTTGGTATGGACATGTGCTGAGGAGGGATGCTGAGTATATTGGGAAAAAGATGCTAAGAATGAAGCTACCAGGTAACAGGAAAAAAGGAAGGCCTAAGATAAGGTTTCTATTTTCCTTGTGTGTGGTGTGACAGAGCAAGATGCAGAGGACAGGAAGAAATGGAAACAGATGATCCACTGTGGCGACCCCTAACGGGAACAGCCGAAAGATGATGATGACAACTGCAAGTGTGGGGCCTGTAGTGTGGAGTTGTGCTTGCCTGCCTTGATTAATCTGTTGCCCTTTAATTCCCTTTTAAATCATGATCCCCTAGCATTGTCAGGCATGCATCCACCTGCCAGCTTTGTTTTATACTTTCCCTACCCAGTCATGTGTTGCAAAATGTGTTTTGTAGCTGATATAATGCAATTCTGCTTTGTTCTGCTGT
Source organism: Protopterus annectens (assembly GCF_019279795.1). Classification (NCBI taxonomy): domain Eukaryota; kingdom Metazoa; phylum Chordata; order Ceratodontiformes; family Protopteridae; genus Protopterus; species Protopterus annectens. The sequence goes on along the minus strand of NC_056743.1, from coordinate 388,118,846 downwards.
GACACTTTACTGTTTTCTTTGCAGTACAGCCCCTCCCCTTTCCTGTTCTGCAGGTAGCTGCTTGCAGCCTTGTTAGCTGTTGTCAATGTCTCACTGTAGGTTCCTAGGTGTTAATTAGTCATTTGTACTCCAATTTCCCTGCTGCAGCATTTTCTTATTTTTTCCTATATCCTTCCAGTTTCAGTTCCAGTGTGTGTCGCGCAAACCCATTTACAGAGTTTAAGCGCTTTTTAATCTCCGTTCATGCATACTCGGTTACTTTGTATGTTCTCAGCTAAGCAAAGCTAAAGCTAGTTCAACACACCTCTTTCCTGCAGCGTTGCTTAGCTACGGGCAAACCGGGTTAGCAATACTCCAATGTGCTTACAGCAAAGGTGACACACCCCTCTCTTGATGTCATCTTTATCTCATGGGCACACCTCGGTGTTATAATGCTACGCTGTGAGGTGCATCCTTACACCAACGGGAAATCTGTGATTCACTATAACTCCTCTCATTTGCATGAGATTGCCTACTAATTCCTAGATACAGCGCATAACACTGACACAGCCCCTTAGGAACCCTTGCACCATGGTGTGGGGTAACATGCCTGCCATTGACTATTATAGGGAAATCATGATATGTGTTACAATGCAATTTTATTCTATATTATTCTATTTTCCTTGCGATTCCATTTGCTCACCGGTGCCCTATGCTTAAACTTTGCGATAGTGCAAAAAAAAATAAATAAATGTATATTTTGTACATTGTTTTAATACCAATGGCTATATATTTAGCCATTGGCATATATTAACAATATAATACATGTGTTTGGCCAGCTGTCATGGCTCCGATTTTATGTTTGCAAAAATGTAAACCGTTTTTTTTTACGGTTTACATTTCTGCATGCTTACACTACACCTGCGCCATTTCCTGGATCGCTAAATATCTTAATTTGCATGCTACACTGCTGCAAATGGGGTAATTAGCATACAGGTGCTGGGAACTGTGCTGGCGTAGTGTATGCAGGTAGTGTACGTGGAAACAGCTCATACCTGGATCGCTCACCAGCCATATTTGGTGTTGGAACCTGGCACAAGCTTCGTGAATCCCGGGGCATACGTTTACAAGAATTAGTTAAATAAATTTAACATACAATTTTGTCGTATGTCTCATTCATCCAATTAGCTACGAACAAAAAGATATTCCGTACGAAAAGTATGCTTAAATGGGTGCTCTTAATAGCGGATGCCCCTCGCAGATGCAACAGACGAAATAAAAATCTGCTATAACTTGTCTAATGTCTTTTGCACGTTTTAAATCTGATTTGTACAAAACAGGAGTTGTTAGTCATAAAAAGATAACATTCAGGCACGAGTTACAAGAAATATTTACTGTCTTTTACTCATTAATGTGTGTAGAGGAAAATGCTTAGTCTGCTTAAAGAAAATATAAAACTGGTACTTCTTTATACATCATTTTGTTAAAAAAAATATGACTATAATGAAGATGATACCCTGAAACATTATATAGTACATGCATTTATAAACTGCATCTGTCTTTACATTTAATTCCTAATTTATTCAGTCTGAAATATGGAAAATTCGTTTTTTTATGTTTTTGTTTTTCTTTGCAGAAATTGTTAAAACTTTTCTAATTGCCCAAGCAAGTTTTTAAACAGTCTTTTTGGCTGTTGAAGTGGCTTGTGCACTGTACTAAATTGCACATTTAAGCTCCATCCATTGTAATGACTTTATGCTTGCTTTTTCTAACGTTTTTGTAATGATTTCTCATGCAATGGCACTGTTATTACTTGGATTACTAAATTCACCAACTGTTCTCAGTAGGAGCCAGTGTTTTGCTTCAATGTATGCCTAGTGGGGCAGAAGTGTTCTCCACAATGTGAAACAGATTAAAATCAGGATTTAGGCCATGCTGTTTTCTTAACTTGAAATTTAGGTAAAACAATTTTTATCAGCTGTTGGTACAACCGTGTGGTATCGACACATTGTCTGTGAAGACAAAGTAATGAATGTGACTATGGTGTTGTGTTATTGCAATATTTTTAACTAAACTATAATCATGACACTAGCCAATTTTTTTCCCTAATTTGGCCTAACACTGGAAATTTTTAATGTGAGGTGATGTGTATCAAGAGATCCCAATCTGTAGGTCTGTGCATGGTAGATCATTAGGTCACATAATTCTAAGCTATTGTAGAAAGTATGTGAATCTTACTTATCTGCATTCTAAGACAGAGCTGTGCATGACTTAGAAAAAACATACAGCAGCTGTTTATTTCCAAATAGAAGCAACGCCAAATGAACAGTGCAGTGTATAATTTCAGATCCTATAGGCCGTGATGAGACTGCATTTTATTTACAGATCTGATGAAACAAGACATAGAAAAATATATGGGGAGGACATGTATAACATTTGCCTGAAGGCCTACAAAGACAAGTTTATCTGGACAGACCAGGTCTAAAATAGGTTGCCACTGTCTTATGCTCCCCATCACTGCATTAACATAAGAAAGATGTCAGTGGAAGACACAACTCTCTGCTTCACTGGCTCCATAATTCAAGCTACCTGTCTGAATTTCTGCTTTATGAGCAAGTACAGATTCATCTAGAGTGCTAGTAATGCAGTAATTCTAAAATGTGCTAGAATGTTATTCAGCACATCTTGATAGGGTTTAACAAAGGTTTAAACTTGGGTGAAATAGTACTGAATATGAGTTTCTTCATGGTTCTTTTCTGACAAACCATAACTGCAGCAGTGAAGACATAGTGTCATACTGCAGTTCACCTTCTGAAACACTTGACCTGAAGACTCTGTCTTCATTATAGCAAAATCTGTTTTATTAGTGGAAGTCCATTACCTTATTAAAATTGTATTTAATGTAAGGTAAATTAAATAAGTTCCCAATGTAACACTTGTTTGTATGCAGAAGGCCCTATCCCCTTCCCCATCACCTCACTTGGCTGCTCCAGTGCCCAAGATGCTAATTAAACTTGAGTTGTCTGGGTTGCACCCAGGGTCTCAAATGTATTCTCTGCCACAGATTTGCATCCCATACTGTATCATTTTAAAATGGAAACTGAAAAGTACCAAGAGCTGAGAAGTAAGGGTGAAGTTTTAGTGCGACTGAAATTAAGAATGAGTCACAAACATCATTATACTTTATTATAAAAGTAAGCAGCAAGGTCTTGTTTTTTGGAGTATCGAGAGAGAACAACAAGGAAATGGGGCTTAAAAAGAGGTGGGTGTGTGAAATCCTCGGAATACTTGGCAAAACTGCAAAATAAACAGGTTACTGAATTTCACTATGACTGCAGAATGACAAGATAAACGTTTTGTAAAAAAGAAGGAACCACTGCCAAAAACTAGGAAAATATGCAGCAACTTCAATAAAAAATGGCACAGAATACTTAAAAGGCCTCTAAATTCAGCTGTTTAGTCAGTCCTGGAGGGGCTGAATGATTCATTTCTTGTAGTCTAACAAAGATTTCCACTCTGTGTGTCTAATAACCGGCTCCACAAAGTCTACCCATATGGAGACACTGCCATATCTGTCTACTTGGTAAAATCATGGAATAGGCTGCAAGAGCAATTAGACAATGTTCCTTCTAACATACTTCAGAATGGCCTGCATGAAGCATGATTTGAAGACTAAGAGTCTTGTAATTGTGTTATTACTTGAATGCATATCTTAAGTCATACGCTGTATGCAGCCCAATAATCTAATACAATTTTTTTTCCCGTTTTTCTTCTTGTAAATCATCCCTGGTCTCATCTCCTCTTCACTCTATCTTACCAGATGTCGCTGTCTCACTGTTAACTCGCACGCATTTCACATCCAGATCCTCTTCCATGTCACATTATTTCCATCTTACTCGCCTTTCCTTTTTCCTCCTTTCCCAATCTGGTCATTCATGCCTTCTCTAAAATGACGCATTTTGATAACCACCCTGCTCCATTCTTCCACATCTTAAAATGATACAAGGTAAACTTAATGGCAGTGCATTGATTATACATGCAGACTATTCGTATTCATTCTGCACTTACCATTTTGCATATATCTTACTTTTTTGGCTCACTTTTTGGCAACTGTTGTGGTCTACATCACAACAGTTGCCAAATAAGTTAATGTCATGAAACTATACTCAAATGTTTTGCTACTGTCAGTTATTATTGCAGAGCAGACATTTCCTGCACCTTGCTGTTTCTTAAGACTGTGTTCATTTTGTTTTCCTCTTACGTTTTTTCTATCCAGGCTTTCACTATAAATGGGCTTTGTATACCTACAACACCCTAGTCAATAAAAGCTAGCAAGTAAATAGAGGGTACAGTGGTTTACAATACAGCCCTTTTTTTCCATAATGCCTGAAAGCTAGAGTGTTCCAGAACCCACTCTGCTTCTACCTGTACACACAAAAGCAGAGTACTTCCTCTCCACCCTGTTTGTTCCTGAAATACTTTGGTAGAAGAGCCAAGATAAAATGGAGCAACCCTCGTTCTGATGAAGTCCAGATCAGTATACAGACAAAAGTGCTTAACTTTGTTTTAATGTTTTAATAAAATGTTTTTTAAACGTTCTCAAGAAGTCTGATTTATGTTATTATGCTGCTCAGACAAGAATACTGTAAACACTGGTGTGAACAGGTGTTCCCTCATATTTTGTGGGTTATAAAAGCTAAGATCTCTTACATGCTAGTTTGCAGTACTAGAAAATAAAATATGGCATACAATAAAATACAAAAAAAAAGAAAAGTGCAGTGTTTCTTTTTCTAAGTGATCCTTTTGTGTGCGGGGGTGGGTGGGTATATATAATTTATATTTACATATAGGATCACAGGAACTAAGTCTGAAGACCACATGTTTTGGCCCTTGCCAAGAAACACAACAATCTCAAGATGTACCCCCCCCTCCTCACTTCCAGGAAGAAAATAATGTAAGCTGGGGGATGAACTTGCACATATCCAGCCAATCATCAAGGTTAGTCTTGTCCAAAGGCAGTCTACTCCAGAGATGGGGCAACAGTTGGGTAATGAATTTAGCCCTCCAATGTGTTTTAGTAATATGTTGTAGGAGGTTCATCTCCTTGGTTGCAGTGTTTGTGTATCTTTTCATCCTGTGAAGATGTGTCAGATCCATTAGGGTGGGGTCCTTAGTGGCATGGAATGTCAGATCATCTCCATGCAGGAATCCATGAGAGAGACAGCATAAAGATAAAATGCTTAGCCCATCTTGGTAGCTAAAGGTCTTTAGGCCAGTAATCTTTTTTCAGGCACATTTGGGGCCACTCTAGCTGCATGACAGTTTCTGGCTTTGTACATGCCAAAGGGAGCAATGTACTAAATAATTTGTCCAATTAGGGCAAAGGACAGAGAAACATCATCATCTTTTGACCAAGATAAGTTAACTTTGGAAATCAGTTGTACTATACAGAAAGATATGGTCTCCACTTTCACTCATTCACCATCTTCTTTCACAGCGTAGACCCTATGATCATTAAATCCAGTTCTAACCCCAATACTGCAGAAACTCTACAAAAAGGCCCAATTTCAGAAAGTTTTCACTGAGAACTTTATCATTGTGCAATAGTCTGTGGTCACTACATCCAATCCTGACCCTGATATTGCAGGAGTTCTGAAACAAGGCCCAACTCCCGAAAGTTTTCATTAAGAACTTTGTCATGCAATGGCCTGTGGTCACAACATCCAACCCTGACCCTGATAATGCAGAAGCTCTGTGACAAAGCCGAACTCCAGAAGGTTTTCACTGAGAACTTTGTCACTGTGCAATGAAAAATCCTGACCCCACATTTCCCAATACTACAGGAGCTATGCAACAAGGCCCAACTCCCAAAGGTTTTCACTGACAAAATTCTCATTAACCGATGTAAGTATGCTTAAAATGAACAGCCATTCAGTGTATTAACTTTAACTAGCCAAATAAAGTCTTGCCCTATGCTGCAATATTACCCCACAGGAGTAGTCCTTGCACTTTAGGGACCACTTACTAAGTTGGCCACCATCCTTCCTCTCTCTTTTTTTTTTTAAATTTTAAACACCTTTATTAAATTATGACTTAAGATATAGGCAAACATACGTTAACAGAAAACAAAACATATTAACATGTTTTCCATTTACAAACTAACAGTCCAATATTACATAAACTGATAAATTCCTAATTCCCCTTAAACCTCACTCCTCCTCCTGAACATTATTCTGCATGTATTGTTCCCACATTTTCAATTTATTTATATGTAATTTGTCCCTTGCCTTTTCTAAAGATCCCTTTTCCATTTCTTCAGTCTCTTTTATAATTCTCAATATTTCAAATACAATCAGTTTAGATTCTGACTTCCATTTTCTAGTAATTGCATTTTTGGCAACCAACAGAATTAAACTTAATAAGACCTTGTTCCTTCCTTTTCTAAAGATCCCTTCTCCAGTTCTTTAATCTCGTTTACAATTTTCAGTATTTCACATACTGTTGATTTAGACTTCGAATTCCATTTTACAGTAACTGCTTTTTTAGCAGCCAACAGAATTGAACTTAAGGCCTTACTGTGTCTAGACAATTCAGATTCTGTGTCAAAGCTCACAAGAATCATTTTCTTAGTTATAGCCATTTTTCTCACCCAGTATTTCTGTCTGAAATTTTTAAAATCTGCAACTCATTACACTCCCAAACACATGTTCTATTTACCTCTTTCTTTACCATCACACCTCCAACATTTGCTGTCTACCTAAGGAAAAATTAATTGAAGTCTGCTAGGGGTATAACAATACCCATGTAAACACTTTCAAGCAAAGATCCAAAACCTTCTGGAATTTGTTGCATACACAGCTATACAAATGTCCTTCCATAGTTCTCTTGTAAATTGATTCCCCAGTCTCTCTCTCTCTCCCATCTTTTCTAAGCTCATCTGATTGAGTCTTATACTTATCATGCAATACTTTATATCTCCTGCTATTTCTCCCTTTTTTTAACAGCAGCTTCTGATCTAGATTCAGCTAAACCTCTGCCAGAGCAGGTCTTTCACCTAAGATTGCATTATCCTTTTCTTTTTGCCTATACTCTGATGCAGTCTGCAGCCGCAATCCAAATCTCTTCATGGTCTCATCTTACTCTATCACATTTCCAGCTCTAGTTATTTGATCCCAGTATTTTGGTTCCTTTGCAAGTTTTCTCCAGTAAATTCTACCCCCCTTACCTATTTTCTGTACCCCTACTTGCATTTATCCCTACTGGCCACGTCTTTCTCCATTCTTGTGTTGGCCTAGTTCATAGAATATTCTCTTCTACTTCATGATATTCTGTAGAGTTACTATCCTCTTTAAAGATCTGTAACCAAAATCCAACTCTCTATTTCTTGAATTCCCTCCGGTGTCATCATCAAGCCTTTATATTTTGAATTATAACTGTCTGCTTATGTTATGTATACGAGCCTTAACTGTGTAGCTCTAAAATATCCATTCAGATCAATAATCCTAAACTACTATGTTCTGTTAGAAGGGTCACATTATCTCACTTAATTCTTGCCCTCTTTTCCTCACAGATAAATTTCTTCAACTCTATTATTGTCCACTTCTGGTTGATAAAAATGTGCTTGACCCATATATGTGTGTGTGTGTGTGTATATATATATATATATATATATATATATATATATATATATATATATATATATATATGTCTCCTTCATTTGTTCCAACTTTCAAAAGTTCGAAATTCATATGGCTGAGACCATATGATCAAACTTTTGAAAGGCAGAAAATGACTAGCGGAGATCCCAATATACAGCGGAAATTAGAAGTTATGTACTCATCATAACGTTCCATCTGAGTAGGTGACTTCATTTGGATACAACCTGTGGGTATCGGATCCGACCTCGGATCCGAGCCGGCATTTCAAAAGCTTAGGTTCCGAGCTCCTAGCTCCTCCCTCTACCCATAATCCCCTGCCAAGCCCTAACTGACCTCAGATTGAGTTTGCCTATATAATACTAGAATAAAAAGTATCTAAATAGATGAATAAACTCTTATTGTATAAAGGTCAGGGGGGTGGAGGGGGGGGATGGTTGCATCCAAATGAAGTCACCTACTCAGATGGAACGTTATGGTGAGTACATAACTTCTAAATCTGAAGTAGGCAGACTTCATTTGTCTGCAACATGTGGGACAGAGTCCCCAGCTACCTAAATCTTGGGCGGCCGTCATGGAAGGATGTTCCGGAGCCCCGCTGAGCCAAAGGATGCTCTTCCCCTGGAAACAACATCCACCTTATAATGAGAAATGAAGGTATGAGACGAGGCCCAAGTGGCTGCCGCAGATATCATCCAATGGCACTCGGGACTTAAACGCGGCTGACGTGGAAACTGCCCTAGTAGAGTGAGCAGTAACCCTCTGAGGAGCAGGCCTACCTGAAGTGTCATAAGCCTGCAGAATACAATTAGCAATCCATCTCGACAGTGTGACTTTGGAAACTGCTTTGCCCATAGCAAATTTAGCAAAGGAGACGAACAGTTGATCTGATTGTCTATGACCAGCCGTTCTGTGAATGTAAAAGCGCAATTGTCTATGAACATCTAAAGAATGCAGCTTATATTCTCCTTTGTTTTTATAGTTGGGGAAAAACACAGGTAAGTTGATTGATTGATTAATATTAGACTCCGAAGAATCTTTTGGAAGAAAAGATGGATTGGTCCTGAGGCACACCCTATCAGGAAAAAAGGAGAGGTAAGGCGGTTTGATGCATAGAGCCTGAAGTTCCGACACTCTTCTGGCTGATGTGATGGCTACCAAGAGAGCAGTCTTCCAGGAAAGGTACTTTAGATCTGCAGAAGCTGCAGGCTCAAAGGGGGGAGCAGTAAGGGCCTGTAGAACTAAGGATAGGTCCCAAGGTGGCACAGCTTCTTTGACCGGTGGCCTCAACAGAAAAACTCCTTTAAGAAAGGTCTTGCAAAGTTTCGCAGTCATGAGGGGAGCTGACTCATGACCCATATGATAATGGGAAATCGCTGCCATTTGTACCTTTACCGTGAAAGAACTAGCCCCTTGATGGAAGAGGTCTGTTAAGAAGTCCAGTACCGCAGACATAGGTGCTGAAAAAGGATCAACATTTTTCTGGACCACCCAAATAGAAAACCTTTTCCATTTGCTCCGATAAACCTTCCTAGTGGAAGGTTTATGAGCCGCCACTAAAATGGCCTTGACAGGTGACGAGATACCGGGAGTCCTAATCAAGGATGGAACTGGAGCAGCCAGGCTGCCAATTTCAGGGTGTGTAGATTCGGGACCGGGAGTCCTAGAGGATGGGAGATGAGATCCGGGATCGGATCCAGAATCCAGGGCGGATTCACTTTGTGAGACCATACATAAGGGAACCAGGGCTGACGAGGCCAGAACGGGGCAATGAGAATCATTCTGCTCCCCAAACTGCTGGCTTTCTGCAAGAGCCTCTGCATCAGAGGTAGTGGAGGATAGGCATAAAGGAGACCGGGAGGCCAAGCATGCACCAGAGCGTCTCTCGGGGATTCCCCAGGTGGGGGAAGTAGAGCGAAGAAACTGTTGCATTTGGCGTTTGAGTGAGAAGCAAAAAGATCGCAACAGGGTTGCCCCCAGATGGCAAAAATCTTCTTCACTACCAGAGGATTGAGAGACCATTTGTGCGGGGAAAGAATGGTGCAACTGAGCTTGTCCGCAAGGATGTTGGATTTTCCCGGAATGTGCATTGCTACAAGAAAGCGTTTGGTGGAAATTGCCCATTCCCAGACTCTCATGGCCTCTCGACAAAGGGGGTAGGACCTGGTTCCTCCCTGCTTGTTGATGTACCAGACTACCGACATGTTGTCTGTCTGGATCGCAATAGTCCCCGTAGGAAGAGCAATAGTCCCCGTAGGAAGAAGGCTGTGAAGTGCTTGCAACGCTAGGAGCACCGCCCTCATCTCCAGGACATTTATATGCAACGAGGTCTCTGAGGTGTTCCACATGCCTTGGACAAACTTGCCCGCAGAATGCCCCCCCCCCACCCGAGGCGAGAAGCGTCCGTAGTCACCGTGGCTTGGGGGAATGTTGCACAAAAGGGTCTCCCTGCTAGAGGCTCCGGAGACTGGAGCCACCAAAACAGGGAGCCCTTGCATGCCTTGCTGACCGCTATCGGGCTGTTCAGAGAGGAGTATAGCGAGGACCACTGGACCTGTAGGGTCCATTGAAGAACCCGCATGTGTAAGCGAGCATGAAGAAGAAGTGGAATAGCAGCTGCCATTGAACCCAGGGCCCTCAGGACCGAAGCCGCCATCGGAAATGGTTGCAGGACTGCTGTGATATGACACCTCAGGCTGGACAGCCTGTCTGGGGTGAGGAAGGCCCGCATTGATCTTGTGTCCAACCTTCCTCCTATGAAATCTATAAGTTGTGTGGGGTGCAGTAAAGATTTTTCCCAGTTTATGGTGATGCCCAGCCTTGGGGCTATAAGAAGGAAATAGTCCCTGGCTGAGCACAGTAGATGCCTTGATGATGCCGTCAGGAGCCAGTCGTCCAGGTACGGAAAGACCTGTAATCCCTGGAGTCTCAGGTGGGCCGCTACTACTGCTAGTACCTTGGTGAACACCCTGGGGGCAGAGGTGAGACCGAAGGGGAGGACCCTGAACTGGTAGTGGCTGGCTCCCAGCCGGAAGCGAAGGAACCTCCTGGACCGTCTGTCCATCCGAATGTGGTAGTACGCGTCCTTGAGGTCGATAGAGCACATCCAATCGTTCTCCCGCAAGAGGGGGAGTATAGATTGTAGGGTGACCATCCGGAACTTTTGCTTGGTTACTGACAGGTTCAGCAGGGAAAGGTCTAAGATCGGTCTTAAGTCCCCCGTTTTCTTTGGCACCAAGAAGAACCTGGAGTAAAACCCTGATCCGGTCTGATCTCGGGGGACGTGCTGGATGGCTCTTTTTTCTAGCAGCTGCTCGATTTCGACAGCTGCTGCCTCCCTTTGGTCGGGTGGTACATCGGGGAGGCTGCAGGGTCTGGGGATTTTGCTCAGGGGAATGGTATAACCTCTGGATATCACATGAAGCACCCAACGGTCTGATGTGATTGACTCCCAAGAAGTCAGGTGCCTCGAAAAACGCCCCCCGACTGCCTCCAGAGACGGACAGCTGGGCAACCCTTCAGGGCTGTTGCATGGGTCTGTCAGAGAAAGGTTCTCTGGACCCAAAGTTCCTAGGAGCCCCTCTGCCTCTAGGACGGCGACCTCCCTGTCCTCCTCTGCCATGGCAGGACTGGTTATCCGGAGCAGGTTGGGACTGCTGCGACTTCCGGAACCACATCTTCTTCTGTCCCTTTTGGTTCTTCGAGAAGGACCTCTGGGGAGCTGAGAAGCGGACTCCGACGGCAGACAGCGTCTTCCTGTCCTTCTCGCTCTGGACTAACGTTTCGCAAACAGTTTTGCCAAACAAGGCAGAACCATCAAAGGGGGCATTCGCAAAAGTTGCCTTGAAGGGCTCTGTGAAATCACAGTGGCGGAGCCAGGCCTGACGCCTCATGACTAGGCCCGCTCCGCTAGCTCTAGCGGCTCCCTCGGTAGCGTGAGAAAGTAGCCGCATAGAAGTATTGGAAAATGCTCTAAGAGTGGCCATACAGGTGGAGTACACTTGTTTGTCCTCACCCAACATGGACTCTGGGGGGGATGCAGTGTACTCTTTAATCAGGTCCCACTGCATCCTGATAACATGTGCCATGTAGTTCAGCGCTCTCAAAGAGAAGGTTGCTGAACTAAAAACTCGCTTCCCAATGCGATCCATCGAGCGGGACTCCTTGCCCGGAGGATGCATAGAGGGACTCTCCTGTGCTAACTCCCTCTTCGTGGCTGTAGCCATCATCATGGCATCTACCGGGGGGCCCTTGCTCCAGTGAGTGCGGTCCGCCGGGGGGCTCAGGATACGGTCCGGACGCTTGGGTACAGGCTCAACGGTGTCCGGATCCTTCCATGCTCTGCTAGATATAAGGTCCACCAGAGGATCGGCAGGAGGGGACACCCAAGAGGTAGATGGACCCGCCTCGAATGCCTCCAAGAACACAGACTCGTCTGAGGAGGCCTTGGGGGCAGACCACCCCCCCCTGATCCTTAACATCTCCATAATGTCTCCAAAGGAGACATCTTCCGGGGGTGATCTTGGGGAGCCCTCCCCTTCATCCAAGTCTGTGTCTTCGGTAATGGACTCTGGGGAGTCCATGTGCCTCCTTTTGCACTTATGCTTCCGAGGCACTTCCTCAGGGGGTCTGTCCGAGGAGTCCTCTTCAGCAGCTAGATGTTCCAAGGGAACTACTTGGGACATCGAGGCGGGCTGTCCCTGGGACCGGCTGATGGGAGCCTGGCCCAACTGCAAGGGAGTGCGGGGTGGAGCCGTGGCAGGGACCGGGGGTCCGGTAGTCCTCAACAGCACCCTTTCCACTACGTCGAAGGCCGAGGGGGATCCAGCTTCTCTAAGCCCCGAGAGCCGACCCCCACTCGGATCCGAAGCACGGACCGGAGTCGGAGCCAAAACCGTCGGATCCGAGAGACCGGTGTGCTCCGACTTAGACGGAGCCGAAGACACACCAGCTCCCTCGGATCCGAGGCTCGGCCCTCGGCTCCGAGAGGTCGGGTCCGGCACCAAGCACTCAAGGGATGGGGCGGATCCGAGATGCGCCGACCTATCGGATCCGACCCACCCCCGGATCCAACTCTGCCCGGCACCGACAGCTCCGAACCCAGGGTGTGGGTCGGAGAAGGAGCCAAGGGGGCGAAAAAAGGGGTCGAAGCCCCTCCTGGATGGGGGGGGCTAAGAGCACTCCCATTTGCATTTGGGCCTGGATGAAACGCCTCATCATCCGGTCCATGTCTGCTTCGCTCATGGAAAAGGTGGATCTAGATGAGGCCACCGAAGCGGACCTAGAGAGCCGCCTCGGGGACCTCACTGAAGGGCTAGCCTCCTCCTCCTTGGGCCCAGAAGAGAGCCGAGGAGGAGGAGATCTAGAAGACACAGGAGAGGCCCGTTTAGATGGAGGAGCCGAACTTGAGGTCTCGGCTCTCCGTTTGTGGTGCCTCTCCTTGTGTCTCTCCTTCTCTTTCTCCCTTGAAGTCTCCCTCTCCTCCGGCTTTTTGGAGGGAGGTTGAGTCCCTGCTGGGGGAGGGGAGACCGCAGCACCCACTGAAGGCTGCTGGCTAGTAGGGGCAGAGGCCGGAGCCGCATCTGGAGGGAGAAGTCCCACCAGAACAAGCTTCGACCTCCGCTCCCTTAAAGCTCGGGGGTTGAACCCTGCACAAATGGTACAACCAGATGACAGGTATTCAACCCCCAAGCATTTAACGCACTGAGTGTGGCCATCCGCTGGGGACAGCTTATGGCCACACTCGGTACATTTAGAAAACACTGCCTTATGGGCTTCTGACATCCTAAGCCCTAAAAGGCCTAAAACACACAGTACAAACAAACACATAAACTACGCAAAACCCGTGAAAAAAATTAACAAGATAGAGAGAGGAAAGCCTAACACATACACTCTAACTAACTAAATTTTAAAAGTTTAAAGTTTTCAAAACTCTTATCTTTAACCAGGAGCTCGAGGAGTCCGTTGCAACTTGAAAAGCGGCAAACGAAATCTGAGGTCAGTTAGGGCTTGGCAGGGGGATTATGGGTAGAGGGAGGAGCTCGGAGCCTAAGCTTTTGAAATGCCGGCTCGGATCCGAGGTCGGATCCGATACCCACAGGTTGCAGACAAATGAAGTCTGCCTACTTCAGATCGGGAGATTTCCCTTTCCTGCACTGTAGTGCGATCTCGGAGTAGGAATATTTAAGTAGCAGGGGGTGTGGGAGGTGCAGGGTGGCTTGCCCCCTGCTAGCATTGTGTAGTTTGTGTTTTAGTTTGTTTATTTTTTTAACTTCACATTTTCGAATATTAGGTTCATAGGTTGGTACTGGGCTATCTGCCCGAAGGCATATATTAGCCCAGCCACGTTGTGCAGTATTCACCGCCCCTTTGGTTAGTTCCCTAGGCCTTTGATCTAGCAGCTAGTACCCTTGGCCCCTATCTAGTAGAGCTGTTGGTATGATCCCTGGTGAGAACTTTCTGTTACCCATCCACTCGTCAAGGTTCCTCTTGAAGAGTGACAGTGAGGGGCTCTGTCTTATGTAGATCGGGACCTTGTTCCATAGCAAAGGAAATCTTTGCGAAGGGAATCTATCCCTCCAGCATGTTCTATTCATTGTTGTGCTGAGGTTTATATCCCTAGAGCATGTAGCTCAAGTAGATTTGGTTTTGCTAAGATGGAGCATGTTCAACAGTTCTGGGTTGGACATGGCTCTGTATGTTATACAGAGATCGCCTCTGAGAAGGCAGTATGCATCAGAGAAAACCCTTAGTTTTTTCAATCGTGCTGCATAGGGCAACTGTTTGAGGCCAGTGATCCTCTTAGTGAGGTACCTCTGTGGTCTCACCAGCTGCAGGAGATGCCTAGCCAGGTACATTCCAATTGGTGCATTGTACTCAATAATCGGTCTGATGAAGGAAGAGTAGAGGGGCACCACTACATCCTTAGATCTTGATGCGAACCCTTTCGTGATCAGATGGGTCACACAGAAGGATTTTCTAACCACCTTGGCAACATGGTTATCAAAGGAAAGCTGACTATCTACTTGGGTCCCTAGATCCCTTATTACTTCTTCAGATTTCAGGGGGTTACCTCCTATGTGGTAGGTCGCGGGCACTCTGTTTTTTCCAAAGGGGATTACTACGCATTTTTTAGCATTTAGCTTGAGACCATGGCTTTGACACCATGCATCAGTCTCATTAAGGCCCTTCTGGAGGATATCCATGTCGGCTGGAGACTCTATTATAGCACCCAGTTTGCAGTCATCCGCAGACTTGGTCAGCTACAGCCCTTCAGTGCTTGCCTGTACTTCTGAGAAGTATATGCCAAACAGGAGGGGCCCCAGGACAGAGCCCTGAGGCGCACCGCTCATTACTGGTCTGGATTCTGACATAGATCCCGCTACTCTTACTTTGTGGGATCTGTCTGAGAGCCAGTTTGCAATCCATTTTGTGACATAAGGGTTTATGCCCAGGTTGGTGAGTTTATCAATAATACCCAAATGGGGAATGGTGTCAAATGCTTTAGCAAGGTCATGGTAAGCCGTGTGTACCTCCTTTCCCTTATCTATGGCCTGAATAACTGTCTCAAAGAAGTCCACCAGGTTAAGGAGGCATGACCTGCCCTTGACGAAACTGAACTGTGTGGGGTCAATAGTTTGGAGGTTCCCAATCTCCCCATTTATGAGTTCCATAATGATTCACTCCATTGGCTTACAGGTCAGACTGGTCAGGCTTATTGGTCGGTAGTTCCCAGGGTCGGTTGTGGGCCCACCCTTGTGCAGCAGAACCACCGTTGCTGTGCGCCATTCTATGGGCACATATCTTGTCAAGAGGCTGAGACTGAACAGGGTATTCAGATGCGGGGTTAATTCATTTTGGAGCTCACGTATGACACAGCCCGGGACATCATCTGGTCCCATGGAGGCAGTGTTTTTAGCTTTAGATAGAGCCTTATTAACCAATGTATCAGTAATAATTGGAGTTACACAATCCCCTGGAATAGTAATAGGCCCTGTAGGTGGTGGTGGTGGGGGGATTTGCACTGAACCTATCAGCCAAGATGTTGGCAATGTCAGTGGGGTCAGTGTATTTCGTTCCATTTTGTACTAGCTCAGAACAGACCTGAGCGTTGCCATTTAGGTTTATGATGTAACCATATTCAAATGTTCGATCATATGATCTTGGAGGATTATCTGTGTACATGAGGCAATTGCTGCATTGCCCCAAGATGCCCAGATTCATCACGTAGACAGGGGAAAACACCGGGAGCTGACCCTTAGACATGCCTGGATAGATGCTTATTTATTAAGTACTAAAAACTGTTTTCCTCTAGAAAAGTGAGTAAATTGAGTACTGTAGCAATTTGTACTTATTTAGTGCTTACAACGAGTTCTGAACAAGTGCTGAGCTCAAAGAGACAGATTTGAGTGCTAAAACTATAAAACTGGCTAGTTCTAAGGTTAAACAAATTATCCAATTAACCAATAAAACTCTAAAAACTGAGCCCCGTTCCAGCAGTCTTCGATCAGACAAGTTCTAACTGCACACTCCTGCCACTAGGGTGCAGGGGAACATTCTCCAAAAAAATGGCCTGTATTAGTGCTCAAGTTATACAAACAAAGCTAGATTCAGCAGGTCTGAATTTAGTCTATGCTACAGCAAACAAGGCGTACCAATTTCAGAAAGAAACAGTTCAAATAAGCAGACACAATAAGCCTTTAACCAGAAATTTCCAGCTCAGAAGGGCAGAATCTACCCGCTCCTCCCACAGGAGTGCAGTCCACTCCTTCTTAATGTAAATAACTGGCCAGAAGCCCAAGTCCTTAAACCAGAACTAATACGCTTTTAGAATAACGGACACTAAGCCTTCAATCAGCAACTCCCAACTTAGAAGGATGTAAGCTACCTGTCCTGCCACAACAGTGCAGACCACAAACTTTCTTAATGTAAAACAACTGGTCTTAAGCCCAAGTGCTTAAACCAAAGGCTTAGAATAACAGTTACAATTTAATCAGGCTACTAACAAGCTGTAATAAATGCAGCAGAATAAATGCAATTAAGTACTTTTAAGAACAAGCAACAAAGGCAAAATAAAGTAGAAGAAACACAAATACAGTAAAAGCAGCATAAATATGGGTATTGTTGATCCAGTTTCTGTGTTGGAATATAATTTATGACTACTGCAATTGTATTGTCTTCATTAATTCCATAAAAGATTGAAACTCTCTCAAAATATTTCACAACACTGATATGCCCTTTTCCTGGATTTATCAGGGAAAAAATAAAATAACCTGCAAATAAATACAACTTTTCTTGATTACCATAACAATCATATCCTTGCATTTCTGAGTTCTTTATTTTCTTTGCCACTGGCTCTAAATATGAATCAAAAAAGTGAAGGAGGACACTCCTGCCTTGTTCCTCTGTTCAAACAACTTATAAGACAGGAATCCTCCCACTTTAACTCTTGCCTCTGATCCTTCATATATCCTCCTAATTAACCTTATTGTTGTATTGGGGAATGCAAATTCTTCCATTGTGCCAGCTTACTCTATCAAATGCTTTCTCTGTATCAAGACCCTCTAACAGCAGCGGTATTTTCTTATATTCTTCCGTCAACATCATCATTGTTCTAGTAATGTTGTCTAGTGTTAGTCTCCCATCCACAAAATCACACTGATTCATATCTGTAAGCTTTGGCAACACATTTGCTATTCTTTTAGCTATTATCAACTTAAACACTTTATAATCATAGTTAAAACTGAAATGGGTCTAAAGCTGGGTCTGATGGGCCTTACTGTCTTTAGGTAATACAGCCATCAGAGCTTTCTTCTAAGCTGTTGGTACTTTCCCTCCTTTTAAAATACCGTTATATTCTTCTAATCTAAACATAATTCACTTTCTTCCCTTCTAACTTCCAAACTTCCATAAGATTACCATCTGTTCCTGGAGACTGTCCTGAATATTTCTTATACATCAGCATGTTTATCTCATCTCCTCCTATCTTAACTGTTCAATGTTAAGCTTCATCCACCTTTAAACTTTGGCATAATTAAGTCTTCCATGAATATTTTCATTTGTGCTCTTTCTTGATTTCCACATTTCTCTGCTTTATTCAAATTTTCATAAACTTTCTGAACATCTATAACACACCTGTAGAATCTCTGATTATATTTCTTGTTACAGGCTCCTGAAATTTGATGACAGCCCTTTCTACTTTCTGTTGCCTGTCATTGTGCAAAATATTTGTGTGTTCTAGAGTTGTCATAAAAAATAATTGTTTACAACAATCTTTCTAAACTCATGCAAATTATCCAAATACTCCTTTATTTTCTATTTAGTACCCTGCACTTGCATATCTTCTTTTTTATGAGATTCCCCTTATTCAGCAACATTTTAACATCTGTAAGCCCCTTATTCAGCAATGTTTTAACATTTGTCAACCCCTCTAAGTAACTCCTATTATTTCATAACCATATCTCTTCCTCTCTTATTTCTACCCTATTTGTAAACTTGATTTTCATTTTATCTCACACACTCACTAGCTATAACTCCTGAAGGTATTTCTATCTTCCCTAATAGCTCACAAATAATTACAACTAGCCATTTCTTAAGCCCCTCTCTTTTTAACAGGTATGGAGGAAGCACCAGTGTCTCATTTTTACTTCATTATCTTAGTTTTTATCAGTGCATGATCTGAAATAGTTATTGAATGTGTGTTGAAGCTTTCAATTAAATGTACGTTTCAGTGAAATATAATTTCGATCTAGTCTAGGCCAGTTATTGTACCTTGGGGAATAATATGTAAATGCTGCCTTGTGTGCCATATTTCACAACTGTGATCACCACTGTCCCTTCTCATGACTAACAGATTTCACTGTATATGCTTGTTACCTTGTCTCCCTAGCTTCCTGATTTCTGCATTCAGTAAATGACTGAAACCCTGTTCTAGTTTGTGCCTCCTTGTTAACTGTTTTATAATGATTGCTCTCTATAATAATGACCTGAAGGTGTGAATCCCATTATCCTACCCCCATTCCCAACATCCCCCTAATCTACTATTATACTTCACA
This sequence comes from Protopterus annectens, assembly GCF_019279795.1. NCBI lineage: Eukaryota > Metazoa > Chordata > Ceratodontiformes > Protopteridae > Protopterus > Protopterus annectens. The sequence continues at coordinate 388,100,158 of NC_056743.1, read as the reverse complement.
TATATACAGTTCATCTGTGACACCAATTCCCTAACCTCTTGAATGACCTTATTACTAAACACCCCAGTTTCTATTTTCCTATTTCCCAACTTTCATTCAACATTTAGCATCATCCTCAACAACCTTTCTTCCTCCCATATTGCTTTGAAATATATCCATTCATACTCAGAAATTTTCCCAACAGTACCTGTCCATTATTCTACATTTCAACTTACTTCTCCAAATAAACTCTCACTACTTCCTATCTTAACTACATCCTCCTATTCTATCCTTTCAAACCCCTCTATTTCTCACATTTCAGAAACATAAGAAAAGACACCAGAACAACCTAACTCCATTTCTTCACAGAAAGTACTTCCTTCCTACCTACTTTCTACCAGCATTCAGACTCCACCATTATATATCATATAGCCCTGAAACTTCTTGATTCCTACTTTCCCACTACCTGACCTCAATAAAGTACAGATCTCTTTACTTAATCATGACGCTCCTCAGCTTGGACTGGACTCTATTCTTCTTCTCCTCCTGCTGAGTCATCTCGCATTCTAACAAGAATAAACAATAACTCTCAACACCTCTCCAACTCTGTCCCAACCACCTATACAGACTTCATTCCTTAAACTCTCCACAAGTCTCTATAAACCTGATTAATGACAGCCCTCACATTTACCACAAATATAGACAGATTAACTCCATTTCAACTCAAATCAAAATAAAATTAAGTGAAATAATATGCTCCTAAAAACAAGAATCAGTAATACCCATTTAGGCTAAAATCCTCATAGGAGGAAGCATTCACCCTAATCCTGTGCTCACCAATCAAAATCAACATCAAGACAATTCTCTTCCACACACTTCTCTAACCCCACAAAAAAAACAACTCTGATTATCTATCTTTTGCTGCCATAAATATTAGAAGCCTAAGAAATAAAGATACTGAGCTACATGCCTGGATTACTTAACACAAGCCTAATATTTTCAGAATAACTGAAACTTGGCTTAAATGACTCAGAAATTACAGCCCCCAGTTATATCATCCACAATGACTGTATAAAGAAGAAAGGTGGTGGCATTGCTTCAATATTTCCCAACAACAACCACATATCCCCCTACAATTCAATTCAGCAGAGTTTCTTATTACTTTCCTGAAAATAAACAAATCTTTATTACTATTCTTTACATCTCCCCTGCTAACAATTTAGCTACACTGGAAGATATCCTACATTGGATCTCTATAACAATTCCAGAAGAAAAAATATTACAAGGTGATTTCAATATCAACTGGTTGGACATAATCTCTAACTCTCCTACATGTAGCATGAACGTATACAGTTTCACACAACTAAGAGACCCACAACATTATAGTAAGACATCAAATTCCTCATTAAACTGAATCCTAGTATGAGACCCCAGCAAATTCTCCATCACAGCTACAATATAACACTCACAGCAACCATTTCCTAATCTATACAACAAGACACCTCACACATCCACTTAAACAGCATGTTTATAAAACAACACACAACTTGTCCAACTTAATTGAGAAATATTCATCACTAACCTATCATCTGTTAAGTGGAACATCCTAAAATGCTGTAAATGCATTCTGTACAACTTTCCTAAAAATTGAAAACAGCTTTGCACCTCCTCTAGAATGAAGAGACTAAAAACAAATAATGCAGTTTGACTATGCAAAAAGAACAGAATGCCAATGTAGGATAAGGAAAATGCATGGAAAGCCTGGCAAAAATATAAACTGTCAAAATATGTAGACAACTTCAGAATACTATGCAACCGTACTAAAAAGGAAATAAATCAAGGCACAAAAACTATACTACAACTTTCAGAACAATAGTAAACACAACCCTAAAAAATTCTGGTCAACCATTAAAATGTCTTACATCCCGGCCAAAGATTCAACACTAACTGCTCTCCCAATAACTTGCCACTCAAAACTGCAATAGAATTCAAATCTTATTTCACAGATAATACAGCATCCCTAACCAAGGATCCCCCTTCATCCAATCCCAGCCCTGCCCAACAGTCACATATCACTACATCCAACTGCAAACCTATGCCCACATCCTATTTAAAAACAAACGGACCAGTACAAAAGGAGAAAGAACAAGACTTTATTAAAAGTCAAATATACAGCCACAGACTGGTTTCGGCCCCAAGCCTTTATCAATGTACAAATAGGCTGTAAAAAGAAAACCTTTAAATAAGATATAACAATCTAAGATGACCAATGACCATGAACCAATTATAGACATTCATTCAAAATAGGTGAAAAGAAGCCCCCTAGTCTAACAATACATGCCTTTTCTTTCTTGTTTAGGATATTTTTCCATCCCATTTTACAACTTCTATCCCCCCAAATCCTAATAATAGCGAAACGAAATTGGGCAGAGGGATGTTTTAAAGTATGCCTGTATAAAGCATTATTGGGATTTTTATTTCTGAGGCTACTAAATGTTCAGACATCCGGAACTTGATAGGACTGGATGTCTGCCCTATATAAAAGGCTGAACAAACACGTTACTAGTAATCACCCAGTCTGTGCTACAGTTTCCAAAAACCCAAATCTTAAATAACAGTGGTGTATTTTTGGATGTAAATTCCTTAGTTTGAACCATATATTTACAAAATGAGCAGTGCCCACAAGAAAAACAGCCAACCAATTTACCCACCCCAAGTGTAACTTGTGTGGATTCTAAAATAGGTTGACTGCACTTATGGTGGTTAAAATAACCACCCAAGGTTTTACCTTTTTCGAAAGGAAAATCGACATCTATTCTCCAAAATTGTGTTCAAACGTTCATCCAACAGCAAAATATCACACTGACTGTGTATAATGTCCATAAAACCATGTATATTTTTGCCATAACTAGTAGTAAATCTAATGGGACAATGTTCATGTTGATCATGATTCTTATATTTCAACAGATCATTTCTATCCATCCGTTTAACCTCATTACTAAACTGGCATAACCGTGAGATATTATACTCACGCTGTACAAACCTCTGAGTTTGCTCTTTATCTTGGTTGAGAAAAATCATCATCCCTAGAACAATACTGGAGTGAAAAGGTTTACGGTACAATGTAGAAACTAGTGTGTCATCTGGTTGTTTGTTAACCAACACATCCAAATAAGGAACTGACTGTCTATCAAAGTTCAAAGTAAATTGAATACCCCATTTATTTTCATTGAGGTACTTAATGAATTCCTGTAAATACTCAGTATCAGATTTCCACTCTAGCCAACAGTCATCCGGAAACCTTCTCCAAATATCAATTTCTTCAATAAAAATATTGTCACTTGTATCATAAATGATCATTTGCTCAAGATACCCCCTAAAAAGGTCAGCATGAATGGGGGTGAATGAGGTCCCCATAGCCGTACCCTTAAGCTGAAGATAACAAGTACCCTTAAAATAAAACACATTTTTAGTGAGCACATGCTCAGTCAGACAAATAAGAAATGTGTTAAATCCAGGACTGTATAGTCATGTTTTTTCCAACCAGTATTCAAGAGCACTCAAGCCGGCCCAGTGAGGAATACTAGTATAAAGTGAAACAACATCTAATGTACATAAAAGCCAATTATCATCCAACTGAGCATCTGAAATGACATTAAGAAACTCGGTAGTATCTTGTATCCGAGCTCTAACATGTGTCAATAGAGGTTTAAGATAAGGAATTCAGGAATTCCAATGGTGGTTCAGTTAAGGATCCAATGCCAGCAACAACAGGCCTAAATCCAAGACTGTATAGTGATGTTTTTTCCAACCAGTATTCAAGAGCACTCAAGCTGGCCCAGTGAGGAATACTAGTATAAAGTGAAACAACATCTAATGTACATAAAAGCCAATTATCATCCAACTGAGCATCTGAAATGACATTAAGAAACTCGGTAGTATCTTGTATCCGAGCTCTAACGTGTCAATAGAGGTTTAAGATAAGGAATTCTGATGGTGGTTCAGTTAAGGATCCAATGCCAGCAACAAAAGGCCTACCTGGAGGTTGTGGCACATGCTTATGAATCTTTGGTAGAAGATACAAATGTTGCGGCAGCGGGTCATTGACCTTTAAATGAAATGAAACCTTGTCACTAATGATACCCTCACTAACTGCTAAATCCAAAAAGGCATCTAACTCACTTTTAAACTTAGTAGTTGGATCAATAGATATAGCAGTATAGAATCTGCCATCTTTCAGTTGTCTCTCTGCCTCTATCACATACCTGTCCCAATCCATAACCACGACTGTACCCCCTTTGTCTGCATTGGTAATAACAATATTTTTATTCTGTCTCAACTTCTCCAAAGCCACATGTTCTAATTTAGACAAATTATTGTTAAACATTCTCTTGTCGACAAAACTACCAAAATATAACTCCTTCAACACACATTTGTAAAATATGTCCACATGCTTATTCATAGGAGGTATGAATGTGGATTTGTGGACAGTGAAACTAAATGTAGGAATAGCGGTAGTATTGTTATCAAAAAACAGTCTGAGATTTAATAACCTACAAAATGAGTTTAAATCTTGAACAAAAGTATCCTCCAACACAACATAACTGGGAATGAAGTTTAATCCCTTGTTTAACAATTTTAATTGTGGGTATAATATCTCACGGTTATGCCAGATTAGTAATCAGGTTAAACGGCTGAATCAAAACGATCTGTTGAAATATAAGAATCATGATCAACATGAACATTGTCCAATTAGATTTGCTATTAGTTATGACAAAAATATCCATAGTTTTATGGACATTATACACAGTCATTGGGGTAATTTGCTATAGGATGAACGTCTGAACACAATTTTGGAGAATAGATGTTGATTTTCCTTTAGAAAAGGTAAAACTTTGGGTGGTTATTTTAACCACCATAAGTGCAGTCAACCTATTTTAGAATCCACACAAGTTACAGTTGGGGGGGGGGGATAAACTGATTGGCTGTTTTTCTTGTGGGCACTGCTCATTTTGTAAATATATGGTTCAAACTAAGGAATTTACATGTAAAAACACACCACGGTTATTTAAGCTTCGGGTTTTTGGAAACTTTAGCACAGACTGGGTGATTTACTTAGTAACGTGTTTGTTCAGCCTTTTATATAGGACAAACATACAGAACTACCAAGTTCCAGATGTCTGAACATTTTAGTAGCATCAGACATAAAAATCCCAATAATGCTTTATACAAGCATACTTTAAAACTTCCCTCTGCCCAATTTTGTTTCACTATTAGTGATAGGATTTGTGGGGATAGAAGTTGTAAAATGGGATGGAAAAATATCCTAAACAAGAAAGAAAAGGCATGGATTGCTTTCACCTGGTTTGAACAAATGTCTATAATTGGCTCATGGTGATTGGTCATCTTAGACTGTTATACCTTATTTAAAGGTTTTCTTTTTACAGCCTGTTTGTACATTGATAAAGGCTTAGGGCCGAAACCGGTCTGTGGCTGTATATTTGACTTTCAATAAAGTCTTGTTCCTTCTCCTTTTCTACTGGTCCATTTGTTTTGGAATTGCTGGTTTTACATTTTGGACCATTGCCCTTGCCATCCGTGCAGAATTTGCATGTTTGCTGGTTCTCACATCCTATTTAAAACTACTCAAACAAACTCAAATCATGTTGTACCTCAGCTGATGATCTTCCAAGCAAGTACCTTAAAATTGCAGCCAATAGCATTTGCCTATCCTGTCTCAATCCTTATGAACAGGTCAATCCAGGAATCGCACAGTCACTCTTTTGGGGGAAAAAAATCACACATTATCCCACTACACAAAGGAGGAAATTCAACAGATATTAACTTTCGACCTATAGCAAACATATCCCCCCTCCAAAATATTTTAAAAAATGTGGTCAAAAACAACTGCTAAACTCTCTCCTGCAGGAAGAACTCCTATCCCTCATACCCACAGTACTAACACTGCACTTCTAACCCATACAGATACTATCAATAAAGCTAGAGTAACAGCAAACTAAGTTCTTCCTGATTTCTAGACTTATTTAAAGCCTCTGACACAGTTTCTCAGAGCAAACATGTACTTCAAATGCCCTACCTAGGTCTATCTCAGCACACTCTTCTATGGTGCAAAAGCTGCCTGTCCAATAGGTATCAGTAAAATGGCATTCCACCCTCTCTCCATACCACTGGTATGCCACAAGGCTCTATCCTCTATTCTTCCCAACTTCCTCCACACATCAGGTCTCCCAAATACTATACAGATATGACTCCACATTCACATACACATCTAACAACTTGGCCCATCTTGGGAAAATTACTCAGGAGGCTTTAACAGACACTGAAACATGGCTTCGTAACTCATGACACATGCTCAGCCAAAAAGCAAACTAATCCTTCTCTCACAAAAGAAAACAAAATTTACAATCCTCTCTCTTAATAATGCAACCACTGAAGTTACCTTCCACAGCAAATTATTAGGGATGATAATCTTAAATCTGACCTGCAGATACAGAAGTGCATAAAAAACTCACCAAAAACTAAGGGTACTTTACAGAGTCAAAAACTGTCTCACCAACACAACTAAAACTACACTTGCCAGTACTTCATCCACTTGCTATTTTAAGGTGCTCCCATCCTTACTAACCTCCAGGCATCACAAAAATAAAAACTTGAACAATGCTATCATAAAGTAGCTAAATTTGCAGCAAATACCCCTTTCAGAAGCTACAACTAACATTAAAAAGCCTAAAAACATATCCATTTCTTAAGTATGTTGGATGAACTTCAAATTCATACAAACTTCATCACCCTAGGAGACTAACTGCGTACCTATAAACTGGGAAACCTAAACCTCAAATCTACATTATGCTCAAAATTTCCTCAATTCATAAAAAATACCTGAATCAAATAGTCAAGAGAGTCCATAGAGAACAAAATGCTCTTGACCTGTGCCTTACACATATATCTATATGCACTATCCCATTTGCATATTCATTTTCCCTAATCAAATCAGACTACAAATTGGTAACCTTCCCCTTCAAAATCCCTAAAGATGTAACCAGTATTCCAGGACTTGTAAAATACAAACTTCATCAGTCTATGATGAAGCTTCCAACTTCAAGTGTAACTGCAGTCCTCAAAATTTGGCAAAGCTAGTAGTTATGCAAATACATCCTATGCACACCAAGAAAACTATATAAACCTGTCAAGTCCCAAACAGAACTAAACAAAATGAGAAGGGTAAGATCAAGCCAGACTGGTGGTCTATAAACACAAGTATAAATAATACAATAAAAGGAAAAAGCTCATTAGAACATACAGCAAAACTAAAGGCTCCACTCATCAAGGTCATTATTAAAAGGTTATCCACGATAATGATAAATACCATCAGGAAAACAAAGTTTTCCCCCGAAGTTAGGCTGGATCAGAAGTTACGGATAATTTCATATCCTTCTTTACCTACACATCAGGAAGTTAGGAAAGAACACCCAAAAGTGCTCTTAATGTATTCAAACTGGCACTACCTACTCTGATCTAGTGGATACCACAAACATATTACCAAAAAGTCAGTGCAAATTGCAATTCAGACAAACCTATACAAAACTCGCACATTAGAATATCAAGTCGCTACCATCATAAAAGAACACTTACTAAAAGTACTCTCCAAAACAAAAACTATAATCTCTATGAGACCTGATGACATATCAGGCTGGCTGATCAACATCACTAAACATGCTGTTGTGGACATGCTTCTTCAACTATTCAACCTGAGTCTATCCACTGGCTTTAACCCCAATGTATGGTGCAAAGCGGACTTCCAAGATGGATGCATAATGAGTAACAGGCTAATTTCAGCTCTGCCAGTGTGAAAACACAAACTCAGAAGAGAGAGCCAGTGAACTCATTTGTTTGGGTAAAATTCTGTAACTGGATAGTAAGTACAACCAGGAAAACACCAAAACGCTCAAAAAAACCAATAACCTCGAAAAATGAGCACGGTAGATGAAAGGATTCCACCAACGTTGTTGCTACTACAGTTTATTCCACAACCACGTAAACAGACTCCACATAAACGCTCTTAAAAATACTCTGCGTTTTCGTCCACTCTATCTGTTGGACTTCATCAGATAAAACACATAACATCAATTAAAATTTGTTTAAATACATTTTTGAACACTAATTCACCTATAATTTTAGAGTGCATCTTACAATGTCAAATCAAGTTAGGCTCATCTCATCATCTCATTAATATGTAATTACTATTATAGGTATTCTTAAATAGCACAAAAACCAGAAACAAAAAACACCTAAATTAAATAGTTAAAAATACTTATTCATTATAAAATGTATGTAAATATGTTGTATAATCACACAAATTACCTTAATAAATTGATTTAATAAATATAAATAAATAATTAATGCTAAAATTGCTTTAAATAAGAAATACATTATGTTAAAAAACTTTCTTAGTAATTCCCTATATAGATGGAAAGTTGATTTTTTGACAAATTTTAATTGATGTTATGTGTTTTATCTGATGAAGTCCAACAGATAGAGTGGACGAAAACGCAGCGTATTTTTAAGAGCGTTTATGTGGAGTCTGTTTACGTGGTTGTGGAATAAACTGTAGTAGCAACAACGTTGGTGGAATCCTTTCATCTACCGTGCTCATTTTTCGAGGTTATTGGATAGTAAGTACACTGCTTGGATGCCAGAAAAAAAAGAAATTCAGAGGGCCTGAAAGAAAATCAACCACAAAAGGTGAGGAAAAAACACTAACTGGGAAGAATTCTGCAGCTGTTCAAAAAAAAAGAAGTGCAAGCTCCAACTTTAGTGCAAGACATGACTTCCAGTAACCTAGAGGCAAAAATAAGTTAAATGTACTCAGAGCTGATTAAAATAAATGAAACACTGATGGAATATATCAACTCAAATAACAAAAGGCTGGATAAAATGGAAGAAGCTTTAAACAGATGTTCAGAGGAGGTGATAACACTGCAAAAATTCTGAGGTTGAAATGAAGAAAAGGCTGGCTGAATATGAGACTGCTCAAGATGAAATGTTTAAAAAAATAGAATTAGAGGACAGAGCACACAGGAAACACCTGAAATTTTCTGCTGTACCAAAGAAGCTGGAAGGAACAGACTGTATTAATTTTATAAAAGCACAAATAATCAACTGTATTGGTATTCCACAGCAGGAGTTGTTAATTGAAAGGGCATATTGTGTATATGCCTCCATACCTGGCCATGAGAAAGCAACCTAGATCTTTAATAGTAAAGATGCGATCTACCAGCAGGAGGAGATGATTCTGACACAAATGTGATAGAAGGACAAAAGTACTAAATGTGGGAGACAGTATAGTGTTTGTGGAAAATGATTACTCACTGTGCCAGGCAGAAGAGGAGTATATGTATTCCACTAATCAGAGAATGTTGAGACGCAGGTATGAGATTCAAACTGTTGTACCCAGATATCTTCAGAATATTCTTTCCTGGAGGAACAAAATAATTTTTTGATGCAGAACATGCTAAGGAGGAAATATAAAAGTTTGTCCAACAAAAAGTGAGCTGTGAAACAGAAGGAGATTCTGCTTCTTGTTCTTCTGGTAATAAAAAACACAGAAAGACTGTTCTAGTGAAACCTTTTCCAGTGTTTCAACGGAAAATGCTTGACAGGCAGAAAAAGAGTATGTTGAAAATGAAGGAAAGACTGGATATGGGAGAGGGAGATGAACAGGAATAAAACCAGCAACATGGAAACTGACAAATAATTGTGGGATTATAAAACATTAATTATAGTTGTGAAACATGACAGAATAAGACAACCTGGAAATCTTTTAGTTATGTACTCACCATAACTTCAGATGTTTGGGATCCATCTCGCCTACATTCTGACTGATGGGTTCGGAGCCGATCCCTCGGCTCCGACTCGGCACGCTTATGCCAAAGAGCGAAGTCTCTTATTGGCTGAGCTTACTATATCCCAGGATGCACCACTACCAGTCCCCCAGATCTAGTTTGTCCGCATACATGCACACATGCATACCCTGCTTATATAACATCGTCAGATGAAACAAGATAAAACAGTAGAACTCAAACCGTTCAATCTCTTCTGATCTCCAGGCAGGGGGAAGGAGGGTGGGTATTAGGAATGTAGGCGAGATGGATCCCAAACATCTGAAGTTATGGTGAGTACATAACTAAAAGATGTTATGTGATCCTATCTCGCCTACATTCTGACTGATGGGACAGCGTCCCTAGCACCTGAATCCTGGGTGGCTCAATGGAAAACACTCCTGAGTACCGTGGAACCAAATGATGCTCGTCCTTTAGATGCCACATCCAATTTGTAGTGGGAAATGAAAGTGTGCGGGTTGGACCAAGTAGCCGCAGCACAAATTTCCGATATAGCGAGCTTGGAATGAAAGGCTATAGAAGTAGCCATAGCTCTGGTAGAATGAGCTTTGATAGATGTTGTAAGTTGCTTATTCGAAGAAGAATAAGCCTGAGTTATGCAATCTCTGATCCATTTTGAGATTGTAGCTTTTGTGATGGTTTGGCCCAATTTATTATCTGAGAAGGACACAAACAACTGGTCTGACTTACGGTTGCTGAGTCCTGTCTAAATAGAAGCGTAATTGCCTGTGAACATCCAATTTATGGAGAGTGTATTCTGCTTCATTGGAGAATTTTGGAAAGAAAACTGGTAGCTCTAGAGATTGTTGGAGACAGAAACTAGAACAGACCTTTGGGACAAAGGATGGATTAGGCCTAAGTGATACTCTATCCTTGTGGAAAATCAAGTACGGTGGCTTAATAGACAGGGCTTGAAGCTCTGAAACTCTTCTTACAGAAGTAATTGCAACTAAGAATGCAGTTTTCCAAGACAGATATTTTAACTCGCATGTAGCAGCCGGTTCGAAAGGGGGAGATGTTAATGCGCGAAGCACCAAATCAAGATCCCACGGAGGTGCAGGATGAAAAATTGGTGGTCTTAATAGGCTCGCACCTTTAATGAAAGTTTTGCATAGTCTGCTGCTCATCAAAGGAGGATCCATGGATTCGTGGAATTTAGAGATAGCCGCTAGTTGGACTTTAATAGTTGAGACAGAAGATCCCTGATTAAACAGGGATGTTAAGAATTTCAAAACCTCTGGGACAGGAGCAGTGATAGGGTCTAAGCCCTTGAGTTGAGCCCAGATAGCAAACCTCTTCCACTTACTGAGGTACAATTTGTTAGTGGTGGGTTTGTGGGCGAAGATAAAATGTGAACAACTTCCGGGTCTAGTGTGTGCCTTCTAACTAAGGTCGGAAGTGGAGGAGCCAAGCTGTCAATTTCAAAGATTGAAGGGACTGATGCCGATGTCCCGACTGATGGATTAGCAAGTCCGAATTAGGTCTAAGGTCCACGGATCGTCCATTGCATGCTTCTTCAGGTAAGGAAACCATATCTGACGAGGCCAGTATGGGGCAATCAGTATCATTGAAGACCCCAGTTGAGAAGCTTTTGAATAACTTTGGGAAGAAGTGGAATTGGAGGAAAGGCATAAAGAAGCCCTGTTGGCCAAGGTTGTGCTAGAGCATCCATGGCTGGTACTCCCTGATGTGGGATCAAGGAGAACAACCTTTGGCACTTGGTGTTTTGTGGAGTTGCAAATAGGTCGCAGCACCGTCCCCATCTCTTGAAAACCTGAGCTGCTACTGTGTGGTTTAGAGACCACTCGTGAGGAGAGAGAATTGTCCTGCTTAATTTGTCTGCCAATACATTTGACTTTCCCGGGATGTGGGTAGCTACCAAGAAGCAGTTGGTAGCTACAGCCCATTCCCACACTCTCATGGCCTCTCTGCAAAGGGGGTATGATCTGGTCCCTCCTTGTTTGTTCAGATACCAAACCACCGACATGTTGTCTGTGTGGATGGCGATGATGCCCTGAGGAAGAAACTTGTGTAAGGCTTGTAGGGATAGAAGTACAGCCCTCATCTCCAACACGTTGATGTGGAGAAGAGCTGCCTGGAAGCCAGGAGCCCTGAACTAGCCTGCCCAGACAATGCCCCCACCCTATCTGGGAGGCATCTGTCGTCAGGGTAACCACTGGAGAGGGAAGAACAAAGGGTTTTCCTTGATCCAAATTGGATGTCTGAAGCCACCAGCGAAGGTCCCTTTGCATATATCCGTAATCATGATGTGATGATTGAGGGAAGATCCTGAAAGGACCATTGAGTTGACAATAGCCACTGAAGAATCCTCATGTGTAATCTTGCCAGAGGAACTAAAGAACCGTGGCAGACATTGAGCCTAAAACTTGTAGAACCATCCTGGCTGGGGCTTTGGATCTCGAGATCAGAGCTTGAACTTGGCCCTGTAAAGTTTGGATCCTTTCGGCAGGAAGAAAGACGCATCAATCTTGAGTCTATCTCTGCTCCTATAAACTTTATGCGTTGAGAGGGCAGCAAGACAGACTTTGACCAATTGAATGTAATCCCCAGGGTAATACCCAGGAGATGGTGGCTTTGAGGTTGTCCATTAGTAGATGCCTGGTGGTGGCAGTCAGGAGCCAGTCGTCGAGATAGGGAAACACTTGGAATCCAAGACTTCTCAGGTGAGCCGTCACTACTGCCAAACACTTGGTGAACACCCTGGGGCTGTGGTGAGACCAAAGGGCAGAGCGCAAAATTGGTAATGACTGACTCCCAGGCTGAAGCGCAGATACCTTCTGGACGCCTGATGTATCGGTATGTGATAATAGGCGTCCTTGAGGTCTATGGAGCACATCCAAACATCCTTCTCCAACAATGGGAGAATGGATTGTAACGTGACCATTCGAATTTGGATTTCGTGACGGATTGGTTCAGTCTGCTGAGATCCAATATTGGTCTCAGGTCCCCTGTCTTTTGGCACTAAAAGAACCTGGAGTAATTTCCTGATCCGATCTGGTCTGTGGGGACGGTTGGATGACTCCTTTCTAGCAGCTTTAAAGCTTCTGCGGCTGCCATTTCCCTTTGACTGGGTGGTGGGTCCGGGATTCTTTTGGACGGTGGGGGTATGTGAATGGGATGGTGTAACCTCCGGCAATGATCCGAAGCACCCATCTTTCCTGAGTGATTGACGCCCAGGCTTTTAGATGCTTGGCAACGACACCCGACTGGCTCGAGCAGCACAGCCGGGCAATCCCTCATGGCGTGTGGGAGGCTGAAGAGCCACGAAAGGACTCGCGGTCTCCAGAATTGCGGGGCCCTCTGCGCCTCTGGGACGGCGTCTCCCTGAAAAATTTCCCGTCCTCTGCCTCTGGAAGGGGAATCTTCCTGCTGTTGGGAGAAAACTTGCGAGATTTGGAACCACATTTTCCCCCTCCTTTAGCCTTGGGGTAAGGCGAAGGGAGTGGAATAACGGGCACCTACGGCAGATAAAGTTTTTCCCTCTTGCTCACAGCGGGTAAGGGTGTCTTTAACCTTGGGTCCAAACAATGAGGACCCATCAAAGGGAGCCGTGAAGGAAGACTTGAAGGCCTCCGCAAACTGACACAAGCGGAGCCAGGCTTGTCTACGTAGAGCCACGCCTGTGCCTGCCGCTCTACCCGCCCCTTCGGCCGCATAGGAAATGAGCCTCATGGACGATAGCCAACTGAGAGGTAACCGACTGGGCTAGCTGCTCAGGTAGGTTACCCGAGAGGGAATCTGACAACTCCTTGACCAGATCCCTCTGAAGCCTGGTAAAATGTGCCAAATAATTCAGAGACCTTAACGTAAAGGCCGCTGAAGTCAGGGTGCGCTTCCACTGTCCATACTCCTAGACTCCTTATTAGGAGGATGGACGGACGTTGAAGCCTCTGCCACGTCCTGTTGTGTAGCAGATGCCACCACCATGGCATCTACAGCCACGCCTTTAGTAAGGAACTCCTTCTCGGGGAGCAGACAAAAATTTATTTGGACGAGAAGGGACTGGTTCCACGGTATCTGGATGTTCCCACGCCTTGACAAACTAAATCCAGAAGCTCGTCAAGGCGGAGACACCCAGGAGGCGGAGGGCTGAGCCCCAAAGGCCTTGAGGAGCACTGACTCGTCCGCAGAGGGGGTTTGGATATTCAGCCTCGTTGTTTGAGGATCTCTAAGATGTCTGCAAATGAGACATCATCCGAGGCGACTGGGGACCCCTCTGCATCATCCATATCAGTGTCTGATGTAATAGACTCGGGAGTCCACGTGCTTCCTCTTGCACGATCTCTTCCTTGGGGTTCCTCGAAGACAACTCAAGAACCCTCAGGAGGAGGGGAACCCCACTGGGGTAACCTCAGGCCTGGGGCTCCGCTGACTACGGACAGGGAACTGCCAAAGACCCAGTCTCCACGCCCAGGGAAGGTGCAGTAAAGCCGGAGAGATGGCGAAGAGGACTTGGCCAAGGCACTCCTCATGGCCCTGGCCGGACCCCAGAATCCTGGGAGTGTCCGGTCTCGAGCCGTGATAGCCGGAAGTCCCGCAGCAGCACCGAGGGGAGGCTCGGAACCGAAAGCATAGGTCGAAACATCACCCCTGGGTCCAGCCGAAGAAGTCCGCGTACCAAACTCGGACCCGAAGGCCGGGTTGGAGTAAGGGTCGGAGCCGACCCTGAGATCTCCACCGGCTCCAACAGCACCTGCTCCGGCGGAGCCGAAGCAGTCGGAGGAGGAATGGCAATGGGGTGGGCCAAGGTCATCGCCACCGAAGGCAACTGGGTCGGAACGAAACAAATTTTGGAAGACTGGGGACTGGAACAGTCTTTGGAGCACCCTGTCTATATCAGAATCTGACATTCTCAAGACCGAGAGGAAATAGAACGGGTTCGAAGGCCTCTCCAACGGCCCCAAAGGGCTAGGGGACCGGCTCGAGGCGACTCGATGAGTATCGGCGCCGAGGAATACATACACCAGATTCCATCGGTGCCGAGGTGGACTTGGCCGAGGAGGAAGTGTCTGAGCGGCGACCCTTGTCGGCTCCGAGAGCAGTGGAGCCGGCGAAGGTGACCCGCCTCTCGATGCCCCAGCCATCGGCTCCGAAGCCAGAGGAGTCGATACTGGTGGCATCGAGGCAGACCGTTCCGACCTCGGCTCAAGTCTTTGGAGCCAAGGAGAGGCCTGCCTATGTCTCTTGGCGGTCGGATCCGACGGACTGGTCGGAACGGCGCCTTCTTCTTAGCCGGAGAAGGAGAGGATGCCAAGGCTTCTTCAAAGGAAGGTTTAATTAACCCCTTAAGAATCAATTTATTTTTCCTCTCCTGGAGGACCCTTGAGGAAAAAGCGTGACATACGCTGCATGACTCCTGCAAGTGTTTTGCACCTAAACAATACACACAGCGAATGATGCGTCTGTGATAGACATTTGAAACCACATTTTGAACATTTTTTAAAGCCCGAAGGCCTAGGAGTCTGAGACATTATAGTAAACAATTCCAGTAACTTTTAACAGGAAAATATACGACTGATTTACTGATGACAAACCTAAACAAATAGGCTTACAGTTATCGCTTAAGCGGAAATGACAGGGAACTCTGAAACCCTGTAAAGTTTTAGAAGGGTTGACTGACCGGAAGGCCCTAGATGAAGGGGGCGAAATCAAACTCAACCCAATCACACAACAAGTTTTCACAATCCAAACACACACAATAAGAGCGTTAGCCGTTAAAACAGCTTTTGAGACAAAACAGCAAAAACTGACAGAAACTGTAGTCTTTGTCCGAACCCATCAGTCAGAATGTAGGCGAGATAGGATCACATAACATATTGGACTTTTTTTACTTTGTTAAAATTGTAGAGGACACTAAAGCACTTTTTATTTTATTTATTTATTGACATTTGTTAACTGGGTTACTCCAACTGAGCAAGGGGCCCATTTTCAGTGGAGACTCAAGGAGAAAAGCTCCAGAAGTATTAAATATTTTTACAAATAAATCAAATCAAAAATAAAAATAAGAGTAAAAATTTAAAACCACCATGAAACATAATAAGAAAGTCAACAGTTAGAGAGTATCTGTACAAAGAGTAGGTTAAATAATTGACAGGTCTGGAGAATATCACACATGAAGTACATACAAATAGATAAACCATTCAATCAAAAATGTTTTTAAATAAAGATGTATATGAATATATATGCTATGGAAGTGAGGGGACAGGGAGATATAAAGGCATATGAGGCAATTACAAGGAAGTAAAGAGTATAATAAGGAAAATGAGTTAAAGTAGAGAAGAGAAGACGTTAGATCAAGTGGGGGTTAGACAAGGACAGGACCATGTACTTTGAAGAAAAAGTTTGAGTTCTTTTTTGAACAGGTGTTTGTGATGAATTCTTCTTATGTTTTGAGGGAGTGAGTTCCAAGCATCTGCAACAGAGTATTTGCAGAGGGACTTTCCTATATTTTTAGTGCGAAGGTGATGATGGGGGTTGTAGTAGGAGACAAGGTTGTAGATGGAAGAGCAGGAACAGGGGTCATTCAGGACAGTGTGTGTAATGTGAAGTTTGGGTAGAAGTAGCTGTTTAGAGAATTCTGGCCATTGGAGTGATTTAAGGGTGAGACAGTGGTGGAATTTATAGGGGAGATTAGAGGCAAACTTGGCTATTTTCTGATAGGTTTGCTCTAGTTTAGTGATAAGTGAAGTTTGAACATTAGTAAGGACAGGGGCAACATACAGAAGACAGGGTAGAAGAAGGGACTGAGTGAGGGAAGGTTTGGAAGAAGGTGGCAGAAATGTCTGGTTGCAATAGAAAGTCCGTGTTTTGGTGGGTCTTTTTTATACATTGTTGGATATGAGTATCAAATTTTAGTTCATCTTCAAAAATTACTCCAAGTAGTTTGGTATGGAATTCGGGTTTGGGTGTGATGATGGTGTTATTAAGAGAAGTGATAGAGAAAGAATGTTTGTGCTGGGCGAGTGTTTTAGGGAAGAAGAGAAAGTGTTTAGTTTTTTTTTTTTTATTAAGACACAAACAAGTATTAACTGGTTATTAGAGAGTCAGATTTCGACAGAGGTGAACGTTTGTTGAATGAGAGATAGGAGTTCAGGGATGTTGTGGCAGAGGGGATAAAGATGGATAAGTATACAGTTGAGTTTTCCATATTTGGGAAAATCACAGGGGTCAACTCAACCAAAGTGTGCAATGGAAGAGCCTCACCCTGGGGAAACCACCTTCATGATCATGGTATTCCCCCTACCAGGTAAGTAAACTCTACTATGAACTACTAAACCTACTAGGTACCCCTTACCAGGCAAGTATCATCTACTCTGAACTGCTAAACCTGTCCCCTCTCTCTGTCTCTGTTCCATCTTTCTCACCTGCAGAAATCCTTATTGTTAACTGTCACCTAAACTCACAAAAAAAATTGCCATAGTCTCTATATACATTCCCCCCTGGCAATAATATTCCAATCCTATAGAATTTTCTCTCCTCCCTCACTCAACATGTCCCCTGTGAAACCATCATACTTGGAGATGTCTCATTTGCCTTACTTAATGTCATTAATGTTTGGAGTAACACTTAGGAAAGAGGAAGGAAAGAGTTAACTGTAAGTAAAACAAACTTTTGTTCATAACAGTAATATATGTATAGTGCAGGATATCAGCCTGCTATAAAGTAAAGTTTTCTCATTATTTGTGTAATGGGGATACTGATGTAAACAGGTGTCCTGTTTTGTTTTCATTTTTTTCTTTCTCTTTCTCCTTGTTCAGTTTTAAGGAGCAGGCACTGCAATGTTAAAAAAAAAAAGAAGTCTGTTCAAAACACTATGATACAAGAAAAAAAAATTATGCACTTTTTATCATTGTTGCATAGGGGAGAGACTGGATTAAAGTTTTATCTAGTAACAAGTTTTAAGAGAAAGCAAATACATAAAAGAACATTGAATATAATAAACCTCACATTTAGTAAGCAAGCAAATAAATAAATACTTGTAGAAGCAACTCTTATCTGGTTCTCATGTCTCCATGGAGACAATCTGATAAAGAGCAATAAAAACAGAATATGTCTTTCTTTTAATGGCTTCCTTTCAATGGCTGGAAGATAATGCTTACAGAAAACATTCAAGTGTTTTCTCATTCTGGGACAACAATAAACATAAAACAAAACCAGACAACACAGCACTTAGTAGAAGCACAGGCTGTACCCATATGTCATAGCATGGATAACCTTCCTTTTAGGTTAACCCAAATCTATGAGTATGGCTGTCAGTTTGAGACAACTCTTCCTATTAGGAAGATAAAACTTCAATATATGAAGATATACATAGTTTTGAGTGCTAATTTTAAGTTAACAGGTTTTTGGGGTGCATTGGGTGTATTTTTCTGAAGGCTTTCAATAAAAAAAAAGTTACGTACTCACCATAACATTCCATCTGGTTTGTTGCTTTTCATTTGTCTTCAACCTGTGGGAATATGGATCCAGTATGGATCTGACTCGGCCACATTTTCCAGCATCAAATCCAAGCTCCTCCCCTACCCATAATGCCCGTGTCTCCCTCCTCCCCTCAGATCGGGTTTTTTGCAGACAGTAGCACCCCCACTTACCCATACACCTAACCCTGTGGTATTAATATCTCAACACAATAAGGAAAAAAAACATAGGCTCACCAGAGAAGGGGATGTGTGTCTGTAATCTGGTCCACTACAAAGCCCACAAAAGCCAGGGAGAAGGAGGGAGGGATGATTGAAGACAAATGAAAAGCAACAACTCCGATGGAACGTTATGGTGAACACACAACTTTTTTATCTGAAGTTGTTGTTTTCATTTGATCTTCAACCTGTGGGACAGAGTCCCCAGCTACCAAATAGTCCTGGGAGGTCCTCATGGAAGGATGTTCAGAGGCACAGCTGAGCCAAAAGATGCCCTGCCTCTGGTAAGGAGATCCAATTTGTAATGAGAGATAAACGTATAATATGACGGCCAAGGAACTGCAGAGCAAATGCCATCTAAGGAAACCCTAGACCAAAAGACCACAGAAGTGGTCAAATACACCCTGACATGACCTGATGGAAACAATCCCTTGGCTCGATAGGCCACCGCAATGCACTGAGAGATCCAATGAGCAACAGTTACTTTTGAAACAGGTTTCCCTAAGAAAGGCTTAGAAAAGGAAACAAAGACTTACAAAAGGATGTTGTTCTATGCAAATAGAAGCGCAGTTGCCTATGAACATCAAGCAAATGCAATTTCTACTCTCCTTTATTCTGAAAGTTCGGAAAGAAAACCGGGAGATTGATGATCTGGTTAATGTTGGACTCTGAAGCCACTTTTAGAAGGAATGAAAGGCTCATTCTTAAGGTAACCCTGCCTTTGTGAAACACCATATAGAGAGGTTTGACAGATAAGGCCTGGATCTTCGATAATCTCTTGGCTGAAGTAATGGTGACCAGAAAGGTAGTCTTCCAAGATAGGAACTGCAAGTCCACTGTAGCCGCTGGTTCAAAAGTGGGAGAAACCAAAGCTTGTAGCACTAGGGTAAGAACCCAGGGGAGCGTTGGTCCTTTATTGGAGGCCTGAGTAAAAAGGTACCTTTCAAAAAGGCTTTACAAAGCTTGGAAGAAGCCAAAGAAGCCAAATTATCTCCTATGTGAAAATTGGAGATCGCTGCCAACTGTACCTTTTCCATAAAAAAAAAAAAACTAGCACCATAATTAAAGATATCTGCCAAAAACTCCAAAATGGTGGGAACTGGAGCAGTAAAGGAGTCCAGCTCTTCCACTTACTGGAGTAAACCGTCCTGGTGGAAGACTTGTGAGCCGCTACCAAAATTTTTTTAATGGGAGAGGACAACCCAGGAGTCCTATCATTGGAACTAGAGCAGTCAAGGTGTGAGCTTCAGACTGACTAAATCTGGATCCAGGATCCCTGAGGGATGTGTGATCAGATCCGGAACTGGATCTAGTGTCCAAGGAGAATACACTGCATGAGACCACAGAGTAGGGAACCAAACTTGGCGAGGTCAGAAGGGGGGCAATGAGGATCACTACGCTCCCCAGCCATCAAGCTTTCTGAATGAATTTTGGTATTAGAGGGAGTGCAAAATAAGCATACAGTAGACTGAAGGGCTAAGCATGAACTACAGCATCTCTGGGGGACTCTCCAGGAGGGGGGGTTCAGAGTGAAATACTCGCTGCACTTCATGTTGGAAGGACAGATGAAGAGATCGCAGCAAGGCCAACCCCACTTTAGAAAGATCTGTTCCACTACTGAAGGATTCAGAGACCAATCATAAGGCATCAGAACAGATCTGCTCAGCCTGTCCGCCAGAATGTTGGACCGCCCCAGAATGTGCACTGCCACCAGAAAATGGCCGGAGGCGATCGCCCACTCCAACAATCTCATGGCTCCGTGACAAAGGAGGTAAGACCTGGTTTCCCCCTGTTTGTTGATGCACCAGACTGCAGACATGTTGTCTGTATGGATGGCAATAGTCCCTTGGAGAAGATGGGCATGAACAGCTTGAAACATCAACAGCAATGCCCTAATCTCTGGGACAGTGATATGCACATGGGTCTCCAGGGAAGACCACGAGCCTTGGACTGTCCTTCCCATGCAATGCCTCCTCACCGGAGCAGGGAGGCATCCGTGGTCACAGTGATCACTGGGGCAGGAAGGATGAACGGACGACCGGGGATTGAAGGCACCAGAGGAGCGAATCCTTGCAAGCCCGAGATAACCACACCGGATGAGATAAGGGCAGGTCTAGCAAAGACCACTGAACCGCAAGAGTCCATTGGAGGACTCTCATATGAAAACGAGCTGTAGGGATCAGAGTGATCGTGGCCCACCATGGACCCCAACGCCTGAAGAACTGACTCCACAGAAGGATACTGGGTCTGGACAACGTATGAAACATGATGACGGAGAGATTGAAGTCTGTCCGGAGTCAGAAACACCCTGCTTTGATTGGTATCCAAACGAGCCCCAGTGAAGTCGAGAACCTGCACTGGATCCAACTGGGTCTTGAGAAGATGATCCCTGGCTTGACATAGTCGATGCCTGGAGAGAGCTGAAAGGAGCCAATCATCCAGGTAGGGGAAGACCTGGAACCCCTGCAGCTACAGGTGAACAACCACCACTGCCCATCACTTTGGTAAACACCCTGGGGACTGTGGTGAGACCAAAGGGAAGCTCTCTGAACTGATGATGATTGGCTCCCAGCCAGAAGCGGAGGAACCTCTGAGAGTACCTGTCCATCTTGATGTGATAGTATGCATCCTGGAGATCCACAGAGCACATCCAGTTGTTTATCTGCAGAAAGGGCAGAATGGATTGCAGCATGACCATCTGAAATTTTGTCTTGGCAACTGACAGGTTTAGGGTTGAAAGATCCAGAAATTGTCTTAAATCCCCCATTTTCTTTGGCACCAGAAAGAACCTGGAATAGATGCCTGATCCAAATTAGTCTAGGGGGGATGGGCTGGATGACTTTTTTTTTGAACAGCTTGGAAATTTCCACTGCTGCCTCCTCCCGTGCATGGGTGGGACATCTGGGAGGTGTTTGGGAGGGATTGGGGGTTAAAGGAAGGGGACTGAGTATCCTCTGGATATAATCTACCACTCCCAATGATCATTTGTGATAGACTCCCAGGCTGCTGGGGGCAGAGAGACATCCCCCAACTACCTCCAGAGACGAGCAGTTGGAAAACCTTTCCACGCTGCTGCGAGGGTTTGTCCGGGAAAGAATTCCAAGACCTTTGGTTACTCGGACCACCTCTGCCACGAGGACGGCATCTTTAATATACCCCTCTACCTTTGGGGGAAGGCAAGTTCTGAGCATCATGGGAAAGGCCCTAAGAATTTTGGAACCACATCTTCATCGCCCTACGCTGATTCAAGGAAAAGGATTATTGTGGGGTCGAGAAGCAGATCCCGACGACAGACAAGATCTTCCTGTCTTTCTCACTCTGGATTAGGGTGTCGCGAACGGTCTTACCAAAGAGAGTAGAGCCGTTGAAGAGGGTGTTCACAAATGACACCTTGAAGTGCTCTGAGAATGCACAAAGCCAGAGACAAGTGTAACACCTGATGGCAACACCTGTGCTGACCGGCCTAGAGGCACCTTCAGTAGTGTGAGACAGGAGCCTCATGGAGGTGTTGGATATTGAAATTAGGGTGGCCATACGGGAGTAGAATACCTTCTTCTTCTCTGCCAACATGGACCCCGGGGCAGACTCAGTGACCTCTTTAACCAGGTCTCGCTGCAGTCCGATAACATGTGCCATGTAATTCAGTGCTCACAAGGCAAGTGTGGCTGAAGCATAAGCCCGCTTCCCAAAACGGTCCATGGCCCATGACTCTCAGTCCAACGGATGGACCGTAGAGTTCTCCTGAGCAAGCTCTTCCTTGGTGGCTGCCGCAACCACCATGGCACCTACCGAGGATCCCTTAGACCAGTGTTGCTTGTCCGATAGGGCACTGAGAATTTTGTCAAGGCATTTGGGAATAGGCTCCACTGTGTCCAGTTCCTTCCATGCCGTGGATGAAATCAAGTCCCCAGCAGGATCAGTGGAAGGTGACACCCAAGAGGTAGAGGGTCCTGTGCCAAATGCCTCCAGGAACACCTACTTGGGTTTTGGGACAGACCACTTCCCACACTGGCATAGGAATTCTATGATATCTCAGAAGGAGACATCCTGGGGGGGGTGACTGGGGGGTAACCCTCCCCTTCCTCCAAGTCAGTGTCTTCTGTGAGAGACTCTGGAGGAGAGTCCAAGTGCCTCCTTTTCCTCGTATGTTTCTGTGGGAGCTCCACAGGGGGATTTCTCTGGGGAGGACTCGGAAACTTCAGGCAGATCCAAGGGGGAACTCCTGGGGCAAACTGGCAACAGGCTGTCCCTGAGGGGGCAGGATGGAGGACTCTTGACAGAAAGAGAGGAAGCCATGATGGACTACAAGGAAGACAACTTCAAGGGTCTTGAGGAAGCTAAAAAAGCTCTCTCCACCACATCAAAAGTAGAGGGAGAATGAATCTCCAAAGCTGAGGAGGGATAAGCACTGGATCCTTTATCCTCTGCATCGAAGGGGAAGCCAGATCCAAGCCTCCAGGTGCCGAGGCACTGAGTGAAAGGGATGACTCCAAAAAACTCAAAGCTGACGCCATCCCCTCGGATCCTGTGCCAAGACTACTGCTCCGAGCAGGTCAGAGCCAAGTCACTCAAGGCAAAGGTCAGCATCAAGGTACCTGAAACCACTGACATGAAGACTCCAAACCTGTCGGTCAGATTGGAGAAAAGAGCAATGGGAAGAAAGGTGGACTGCATGCTCCCAGTCCCAGAGGGGGAGGGAACAGGCAAGACCCCCATCTGGATCTGGGTCCAGATGAACCTCCTCATCATCCTAACCACCTTGGCTTCAGAAAGACTATGGGTAAACCAGATGGATTACACCACCAAAACCAGCCTGGAATGGGGGGAGGCCAAGAAAGGGGATCAGGCCCAAGAGACCTCCAGCTCTGGCAAGAAGCGAGGTGACCAGAGCCGAGGGGAACCCTGGCTGTGATCTGGCTGGGACTTGGCCGGAGGCTCTGCTGAAGGAGCGCGGTCAGGGGACCGCTTTCTAGGCCTATTCCCACTACTTATGGTGGTGTTTCTCTTCATCCCCAACCTTCTTGGTGGGAGGTTGAGTCCCAGGGCCGGGGCAGAGGAAGTGAGGTAGAGGCCTCAGAAGGAGGGGGAAGGTGGCTTTGAAGAATAAGCTTGTTCCTCCTGTCGATCGCATTGGGGGTTCCATGCAGACCGTACAGGAGGTGTCCAGGTAAGGGACTCCCAAACATATAACACACCGAGTGTGGCCATCTGAAGGTGGTAACTTATGGCCACACTCAGCACATTTTCTAAAGCCCGGCTTAGGGGTGTCAGCCATGGCAAGAGAAAAGCAACACACACACACACACACACACACACACACACACACACACACACACACACACAGACTGGTAAATTGGTAAGTGAGAGAGAGGTTTTTTTTTAGATATAGAGAGAACAGATGAGATTGCCTGAGTGCAAAAGAGATACGAGTAGGGAAAAGAATAAGAAAAGAGATACAAAGAAGGATAAAGAGAGATGAAAAGTCAAAATCTTTCACTCACTGGAAATTGTCCACTTTTATTAAGCATCTGTTGGGTTGTTTGTTTCTGATAACTTGTTGCAGTTAAACTCTTTTTTCTAGAGGCTCCTTTAGCTGTTTAAAACTGTCATTTAAAGGCTCACTGCTGCTTTTCAGCTATGAGAAACATTTCTGCAGTTTGTTTCTAAGTAGCGGGGATATTTGTAGCAGTTCCATATTCAGGCTTGTATTTGGGTCTAGTGTTTGTGGAGGCTGTGTGTCTGAGCCCATATTCAGGGACATCTTGGTTTAGCCAAAGCCATCAGGCATTTCAGTGAGAGAGAATTGTTTGAGGTCATTGGCTGACTGAGGTCACCTGGACTACAGCTTAGACTAAGCACCTCATTGATTCTTTTGAGATTTCTTTCTTAAAAGTTGTCTCAGGTTTCAACTTTCTGTTACCTAAGAAGTTCAGTTGTGAGTGTTCTGCCATTTCACACTGAGCTAATCGAAGAAAGGACACTGAGCAAACTCAGAGCTATAATATATAACATTAAGTATCCTGTTTTTTGTTTATTTTGTTCTTTATTTCTTTATTTATAGCACTTTGTGTACTGTGTATTTTTCTAGCTAGTTTCACTGTGTGTGAGGTATTAACTGGAAATTGTCCACTTTCATTAAGCATCTGTTGGGTTGTTTGTTTCTGATAACTTGTTGCAGTTAAACTCTTTTATCTAGAGGCTCCTTTAGCTGTGTAAAACCGTCATTTAAAGGCTCACTGCTGCTTTTCAGCTGTGAGAAAAATTTCTGCAGTTTGTTTCCCACCCTCACTCCATGTTGGTATAGTGTTTTTATAGTTGGTGGCTTTGCAGTTGCCCGTCCCTAGTGTAAATTTGATCTGGGAGCCTCCTCCCAGTCTAGTGTCATTACCTCATTCTACCCAGTACAGGGAGAACATTTGAGAAGGCCAATCAGCTTAGTTTCTGCTACTCCTTTCTCTCTTTCCACTAAAAAAAAAAACTTTTCTAAGCTTGTTTCCTGCTTTTCCTGTGGGTAGTCTAGCCTGGATATAGATTTGCTGTGTCCAGGACTATTTGTAGGCTTCTAGGGCCCAAGCCTTTCTGTGTTGGAGGGAAGCCTTCTAGCTTAATTTTGTTTCTTAGAACTAGCCAGTTTTTTGTTTCAGCACTTGTTCAGAACTTATTGTAAGCACTAAATACGCTACAAATTACTACAGCACTCAACTATCCTCACTGTCTAGAGGAAAACAGTTTCTAGTACTTAACAAATAAGCACCTATCCAGGCATGTCTAAGGGTCAGCCCTCGGTGTTTTCTCCTATCTACTTGATTAATCGGGGCATCTTGGGGCAATGCAGTAATTGTCTCATGTACACAGACAACCCTGTCCTCCTACCACCCAACACTACAACCTGTGAGAGATGCAATTATATAGCCAAACTGGAAGCAAAGCTCTCTTCACCCAAGACTGAACAAGACAGTCAAGAGGAGAAGGTAAACACTTGCACCACACCACACTCAGCACATAGTCCTTCAAAACCTACACCACCAAAACACACACATAGAAACACAAAACACACACCAACATTCGCGAAGGCTCTCAGTAAAAACCTGCCCAAGCAACAGGGACCTCCAAAGCAGAAACACAAGCAACCTCCACCCCCCAGCACAACCCAAATGACACATAGCCCACAAACTCAGTGTGCCACTCAACCACAAACCATAAGGCATAACAATGTACCCAACACTCTAGTCATAGGTGACTCTATACTCAGGCACACTGATGTTCCACTCACCAGGCTAAACAAGGAGAAAGTTACTGTCAGCTGCCTGTCGGGTGCCAGGATCCGCCACAACGCATGCACTCAGGTTACTCCACAACAAGTACAAATATGACTCTGTCATTGTCCATGTTGGTGTGAATGACCTGAGACGTACCTCCTTGGACTACATGAAAAGGCACATGGAGGAGCTGTCCAATCTTGTAGCCCAGGCAGGTATGACCCTGGCCCTGAGTAGCATCCTGCCATCACCCAGAATGATACCACAGTACAAGGACAAAATGATTGACTTCAACAATTGGCTAAGCTTCTGGTGTCATTCTAAGGTGATCCAGTATCTGTCTGCCTGGGATGACATGATCGACAAGCCACGATGCTTTGTCAGAGATTGCCTGCACCTGTCGCTCCTGGGATTCGGGATACTGGCTAAGCCTCTAGCCACCCCTATAGTGCCTTTTTTAGGCAAGGTTCATATGACAAATTCACCACCCTAACAGGTACAGGCAAGAAGAATCTGAGGGCATTGCTACTCAACGCTAGAAGTCTAAACCTCAAAATGCACTCTCTCGAGGCACTCCTTAAAATGGAGAACATCGACATCTGTTCATTGACAGAGACCTGGTTCAAGGCTCCAGAGAGTACCCCTGCATTACCAGGCTATAATTCATACCACACCTTTCGGCCACCTAACCTGGACCAAAACACTAAAGGCGGAGGCGTGTCCATATTCATTAAGGATATCCACACCTCCAGGCTAGTTGCTCAGCATGATGCATCCGAGATTATCCAAGTGCAACTAACTCTGGGCAAGACCGCAATCCAAATTGTAACTTGCTACAGATCCCCCACCATGCCCCAGGATTCCCACTCCTCATTTCTTAATACACTGGAAAATATTAGGGTACAACCCAACACCCTAATAATGGGCGATTTCAACTACCCTACCATTAACTGGGAAAACTACTCATGTACCAACTCTTGTGTTCAACGTTTTCTGGAATTCCTAAATTCCAATGCCATGGATCAACTTATCCACACCCCCACCAGGGGCAGCAATATCCTAGACCTGGTTATTACCAACATGGGCAACCGGTGCTCCACACCAGAGGTCAATTCCTCGTTGGTCAGATCCAACCATAAGCTAATCACCCTAGACATCCACATCCCTCCCCCACCCCCCATTAGGGAAACCACAGTAAAAAATTTCTCCAAAGCCAGCTTCACGCTTCTTAAGACAGAAGTGGCAAACTTCACGACACCCATGCTGACGGACAACAGAGGTATGACTGCTGAATCCTACACAAATGCACTTTATAAGC
This sequence comes from Protopterus annectens, assembly GCF_019279795.1. Lineage (NCBI taxonomy): Eukaryota > Metazoa > Chordata > Ceratodontiformes > Protopteridae > Protopterus > Protopterus annectens. Next base: position 388,073,025 of record NC_056743.1, on the reverse strand, counting down.
ACTTACATGAGTGCATGGATCGTGCAATCCCTAACAGAACCAAGATGCTATCCTCCAAAAAAAGGAAGCCAATCTGGTGGTCCCCTGCCATAAACAAACTCTACAACAGAAGAAAGAAACTGTTGCAAAAGAGAGTAAAATCACATGATTGGAGAAACTCCCTGGTCAGCTTCAGTAAGAAGCTGAGATCTCTCATAAAATCCTCCAAAGCTAATTATGAAAACAAAATCGCCACTGACTCTAAACACATCCACAAAGCATTCTATAGCTATGTCAAGAATCTCAATGGCAACACTCAGATCTGCTCTGAGTTATAGCACAATGGCACTAAATATACAGAACCAACGGATATTGCCAACATCCTGGCAGATAGGTTCAGTGCTAACTTTACCCCTCTGTCATCCCCTAAAGTGCCCATCTCTATACCAGAAGAATGCAAAATTCCTGTAATCACGGCTGCACAGGTAAAAAAAAACACTATCCAAAGCCAAGAACACAGCATCCATGGGACCTGACGACATCCCAGGTTGTGTTCTACATGAACTACAGAACAAACTGGCACCCCACCTAAATACCATGTTCAATCATAGCCTCACCTCAGGCTATGTGCCCACTGAATGGCGCACAGTGACAGTTATCCCACTCCACAAAGGGGGAGCCACCAGACCCCGGAAACTACCATCCCATTAGCCTAAAGAGCCTGGTCTGTAAGGCTATGGAGCGTATCATCATGGAACTTATAAACAATGACATTGGTAATCTCCAAACTCAGGACCCCACCCATTTCGGGTTTGTAAAAGGCAGATGATGTCTCCTAAACCTGATAGACTTCTTTGAAGCAGTCACCAAAGCCGTAGATGAGGGTAAGGTGGTTTACACAGCCTATCTAGATCTCGCCAAGGCTTTTGACACCATCCCCCACTCTGGAATTATAGATAAACTCACTAAACTAGGTATATATCCCTATGTGACAAGATGGGTTGCCAACTGGCTCACTGACAGAACCCACACTGTGAAAGTAACACACTCCAAATCCAGCTTCTGACCAGTGATAAGTGGAGTACCACAGGGTTCAGTCCTGGGTCCTCTCCTGTTTGGTATCTACTTCTCTGAAGTACAGGCCAACACAGAAGGTCTTTGGCTAACGAAGTTCGCAGATGACTGCAAACTAGGAGCTATAATCAAAACTCCAAAATATGTGGACATCCTACAAAAGGGCCTTGCTGAGACAGATGCTTGGTGTCAAAGCCATGGCCTCAAGCTCAATGCCAAAAAGTGCATTGTCATTCCTTTTGGTAAAAACTCAGTACCCATGAACTACCACATAGGTGGTAGTCTACTTAACACCGAAAGTGTGATAAGAGACCTTGGGACACAGGTGGACAGTAGTCTCTCCTTTGATAATCACATTGCCACAGTAGTCAGGAAATCCTTCTATGTGGCACACCTCATCACAAAAGATTTCTCATCCAGGAAAAAAAAGGTCATTGTTCCCCTCTACTCGTCATTCATTAGACCCATTATAGAGTACAGTGCCCCTTTTGGTATGTACCTCACAAGGCATCTACAACAACTGGAAAGGCCACAGAAATACCTCACAAAGAGGATTACCGGCCTCAAAGAGATGCTCTATGCAGACCGTCTCAAAAAACTGCAGCTTTACTCCGTTGCATATCGCCTACACAGAGGCAATCTCTGCCTAACACACAAAGCTATGTCAAACCCAGAGCTTTTAGACATGCTCCACTTAAAGAAATCCCAATCCCTACGAGCTACACGCTCTGGGGACCTAAATCCCGTCACCACAATAAACAGAACATGCTGGAGGGATAGATTCCTGTCCCAGAGACTTCTCATACTCTGGAACAAACTACCTATCTATATCAAACAAAGCTCCTCATTAGCACTGTTCAAGAAAAATCTTGATGATTGGATGGGAGATAGGAAATTCACCCCGGGGATCACTTCTGTGGCTCTGCTCGACAGTGGCACAGGAAAATAATTTTCTTGGGTGGCAAAAGTCAGGGTACCTTTGGCTAGGCTTATATAGACCCTAGGGCCAATAGCCTAGTACTTACCTATGAACCACTACCAAAACTTGGAGCTGATGGATCATGCTGATATCCAGATAAGTGGCAAACAAGATCTGAGGGAAGGAGGGAGACAGGGGCATTATGGGTAGGGGACGAGCTTGGATCCGATGCTGGAAAAGCAGCCGAGTCAGATTCATACCGGATCCGTATGCCCACAGGTTGAAGATCAAATGAAAGCAACAACTTCAGATCAAAATGTTTTGTAAGATGTGACATAGAAATGGATATGACAAGAAACAACTACATAAAAGGTCAACCTGCCAAACATTAGTGTGTGCATGTAACACAACAGCTGGAACTAGATACTTAAAAAAAAGTTGTTACAAATAAATGGTGGGAATAACTTTTCGACATAATGGCCCTTTCAATATTATCTTTAAATCTTAACGGTCTCTCAAACATATACCAAAAAGAAAGAGCACTGAACTATATTAAAAATGTACAATGCAAATAGCTATACTACAGGAAACACATCTGGAAAGAGCTGAACATGTGAATTTGATGAAGAAATGTTTTCAGGATGGTTATTCAGTGGAATACCTGGGACAAAGGAAAAGAGGACTACTTATATTAAATGCAAGAGGACCTCCAATAGGGACAGAAGAGGAAAAAAGATAATAAAAGTAATTATGTAGTACCTAAGTGGCTGCTGGTAAAGGAGGAGGATTACACTGGCATGTACTTACATTCAAGCTAAAACTGCTATAATGGAGCTTAAGAAAATTCTGGGAGAAATAATCAGTTTTCAGCAGGGAATATTACTTATAGGTGGGGATTAAAATTTGATTTGCAGCATGGAAGATGTGCCGGGGGGGGGGAATGGAAAATATAACAAAGGAGGGTAGATTTTTAAAGAAATTTATGAAAATATGTGGCATAAGATGTGAATTCAGTACTGGTAGTTCAGAGTGAATTGACATATTATTCCCCAAGATACAAAAACTGGGCTAGGCTAGACAGAACATACATTTCACAGGAGCATGTGCATTTAAATTTTGATATGCATGCAATAACTAAAACGCAATGGAATGAAATAAAAATAAGACACTGGTGCTTTCCCACCTATCTGTTGAACAGATAGGAATGTAAGAAATGGGTAGTGGAAATTATTCAGAAGTTATTACAGAAGACAGAAATTTCTTCTGAAACTATAGCTAGGGAATGGGATAAAATTAAAGTGGTGTTTAAAAATAGAGTGGAAATAATATGGCTAAGAAGCAACAAGAATTATTTAGAGTGACTGACAAATATTAAAGTAATGCAGAATAGGGGGAATCTCACAGACCAAGAAGAGGAGCAATTTCAGAATGCAAAGCAGAAAAATAAAGGATTACCTCAATAATATGCATGAGTTTAGAAAAATTGCTATTAAGCAACTGATTTTTGCTGATAATGTCAGAGCACAAACATTTTTAGCGAAACGACTCAGGCAACAGAAAGTAGAAAGGGTTGTCGCCAAGCTTAGGGGAGCCTATAACAAGGAAGATAACAACAGATCTGGTAGCAGTACATAAAAATATTTCGGAAATTTTATGAAAGCCTGTATAAAGCAGAGGAATATGGAGATCAAGAAAAGGTACAAATGGAAATGTTTACGGAAGAATTAAATCTGCCAAGGTTAGAGGTAGAAGAGGCTCAATTACTAAGTTAGGGCAGGAGGAGATGATATAAAAATGGTGATGTATAACCAATCAACAGGAATGTCCCCAGGAATAGATAGCATTCCTGTGGAAGTTTGGAAGTTAGGAGGGGAAAAAACTGATAAACATTTGCAAGGTATTGTTTAACAGTATTTTAACAGGAGGAGAAGCGCCAACATCCTGGAAAAAAGCGGTGTTGTCTTTAATACCTAAAGAGGGTAAGAACCCATCAGCTCCACCATCATTCAAGCCCATTTCAATCCTAAAGCATGATTCTAAAATGTTTATGTCTATAATGGCAAAGGTCATGCCAAAATTGATAGACATGGATTAATGTGGCTTTATAGAGGGGAAACAAACATTTGACATTAAAAGAACACTGATGATCAAAAGGGAAGCTGAATGTAAGTAAATACAGTGATTGTTGGAGAGTCTTGATGTAGACAAAGTATTTGACAGAGTAAGCTGGGAGTTTATGAGCAGGGTAATTGAAGCATTTGCATTCCCTGATAAAATTATAAGGTTGATTAGGAGGTGGGTTCTTCTCTGATAATTTCTGTTTGAGCAGAGGAACCAGACAAGAGTGTTCTCTTCTCCCTTTGTTATTTGCACTATATTTAGAACCACTGGCAAAGAAAATAAGAGACTCGGAAATTCAAGGATATAATTCGTAAGGTAGTCAAGAAAAGCTGTCTCTCTTTGCAGATGATATTATCTCATACCTGATAAAACCAGAAAAGGACATTTCAGTGTTGTGGAACATTTTGAGGCAGTTTTAATGAAGCTAAAACAATGGCAATAGCTGTAAATTATGTACCCACATATGAACTGGTTCAGCAATATCCATATTTATGGGGACATGATAAAATGAAGTACTTTGGAATGTGGATTAAAACGGATTCTGATGAGGCAGCTAAAGATATGTGGGAAGGGGTCTACTTCAGAAGACTGACAAACCAGAAGACTGAAAATTCAAAATACTGAACACATTTTTGCAAACTATATATACAGACTAAAAGATTGCACAACAATGGAGAAGGGGCAAATTCCCTCATTCAGCATTTTTAATTTTCAGTCTTTTGGGATTCAGTCTTTTGGTTTTTCAGTCTTCTGAAGTAGACCCGTGGGAAGAGACTAAAGAAAAGATAACACACAAACTGATAAATTGGAAGCCCTCTTATGTGGATATGGATAGCAAGATACAAGCAGTTTAAATGTTTTTAAAACCTTTAGTTTTATACACAGGTCAAGCATGCTTTTATCAACCAGATGCAAAGTTGTAGATAGCAATTAATAAAGAGCTGAAGGATTTAATCTGGGAGGACAAGATGGCAAGAGTCAAGGGGATAAGCGGATTCTTCCAATTGAAAAAGGTGATTTAGGATTATCCAATTTGAAGGGGTATTTCAAAGCTACACAGTTAAGACTCCTATACACATCACAAGCAGAAACCTATAGTTCAAAATGGAAAGGGATGATGATGAAACAAAGGGGAAAGCTCAGCAAACAAGGAGAGACTGGGATTTTGCATGCAGATCCTTAAGGAAAATTAGAATAACCATGCAGAATAACTTGTATATTCATAAAGTAGCAGGAAGCATTCTCAATATGGATGGAAAAAGGGCTTCTTCCGATAGGGATGACTACAATTAGGGATACAGACACTAGGCAACAGGAGCTGGAATTTTTTGGAGAAAACTGGTAAAAGAACCAGGATATTAGGAGCAAATAATTAGACAGGGAAAGGTAATATAATGGGAAGAGGCCAATAATTTATTTGGACTGCAGGATAGAGATTGCCTTCCCTATCAAGGACTGATATCAGAATATAGGCAAAGAGAACAGGGGAGATCCTAAGTGAAAGACCAACACTAGTAGAATTTGTACTAGAATCTAGAACAGAAGCTGCTGATAAAAAAAAAAAAAAAGAATTAGCAATCCATAAAAAATATTCAATGATATCAATCACAGTAGATTAGAAATGATTGGGGAGAGAGACTGGGTAGGCAATTCACAAAGAAACAATGGGGGATATATGTATGTCTCCCAAATATGCAACAAAGTCTAGAAGATTTAGGATCTTTGCTTGGAAGTGTTTACACAGGTATTTTTATACCCCAAGTAGACTCCAAAGATTTTTTTTCTCAGGCAGACATCCAATGTTGGAGGACTGATGGAGGAAAAAGAGGTGACTAGGAACATATTTTCTGGGAGTGCAATGAGTTGTCAGGCTTTAAAGATTCAGTACAGACTGCTCTGTCAGAGATACTAGGTGAGCAAATTGGTGTAACTAATAAAATGATTTTTGAGCTATGATACATAATCGGAATTGCCTTGACATAGTAAGGCAATGCTGAGTCTATTTATGGTGGCTGCTAAAAAGCAATTACTACAAAATAGAAATCAAAGTCTAAACCAACTTTACTAGAGGTAGTTCTGATGATGTGAGGTATTGCCAGCTATGCCAGGAGAAGTAAGGCGGTGGCTGTGTAGCATATGCCAGCATAGTTACCTGGAGTTTTGTAAAGAATTATATGTCATTTGTATATCAAACTAATTGGTACAGATGCTTGTGTTGAAGAATGCATTTATAAAGCTGCTTGTGTTAAAAATGTACCAAAGGTGGGTTCTGCTGGACAGAAAAGAAATACACCTGTATGTCAGACTGTACTGTAACTGTTGACATGAATATATTTGTAACAGAAGATACTAGAAGAGAAGTAATTAATCTCAGTCCAGCTAACTTTGAAAAATAGTCCAATTAAATTACCTGGTTTAGGCCATAAAGATTGTATCTTACAGTTCTGACTGCAGCCAGAGACAAAATATCTATGAAAACCAGGACTAGAAATCCTACTTTATTGTTCTCAAGGGTGAACTAATTGCTACCCTGAATGGGTGGAAGTTTTTGAAATAATTTGAAATCCTGCAGATGCTATAACACATCTTAGCAAAGCTCTGTGTGTGTGTGTATGGTAACACATATGTGCTAGATTTTGAATAGGTTTATAGTAAAGGGGGTAGTGTGGGATTCAAAAGCCAGATGACCAGATGTATGTGATGTCATTCTGTACTCCAGCAGTGAAATAATGTTTTAATACTAGATTAGACAGAAGTCTCTGGGCAGTCTCTATTTGAACCCTGACAAAGAAGGATCACTCACTCACTTCATCTTACCTTGCTTTAACAAATAACCAGGGAATAGTAATTCTTTAGATCAGTCAGGAAAACAAAGTGAGATTAGTTAAGTGATGTTTTTCTGTGTCTGTGTGACTCTATCCACCTGTGTTCTGTGTCTGTGTGACTCTATCCACCTGTGTTATTTTTAATATTTCCTGTGACTGAAACTCTGGTGTTTACTATGAAAAGTTATTTAGTATTTTCATGTTCTTTTATTATTTATTATTAAATATATTTAAACTTTTCTTTGTGGGTGGTCTTTTAGAAAATATTTTAACCTTGGAGAGTACTTATATTTATTTGGTGACACTGTGGCTGCTTCTGAAAGCCTTGATCAAATGTTACCATTTGTATTAATTTTACTCAGTATAATTGGGTACCCTTGTAAGAGTCTTACAGTAGCTGGTTTTGGAGTGTTCTTGTGGCAGTATCTACCTTATAGTATGGACAGAGGGGGCATAGCAAGTAAATCTGTGCCAGCCTTTCCCAGGTAGGTATGTGTGTGTGCGTGTGTGTGTGTCAGGTACTTGGAATAGGGACACAGAGCATTGGTTTCACAGAAAGGGTGGTGGAAGACTTGGCTTGGAACACTCAGCTGAGGACTCAACTCTACAGCTGCGGTCAATATGGAGTCTTATTTGGGGCCTGGTGAGAAACCCAGGATGGGTGTGTACTCCCTGTGTGCTCTTAAGGGGAACTGTGCTTCGTGCAGAGAGCTGCATCTGGAAATACTATATCTATTTATGTTCCAAGTGAACGTCGCTGACCAATGTCAGTGGTGAGGACTGAGGCTCCTTGATTATTGGCCCAGAGGAGGGACATAACAGTAGTGAATATAGGAACAGAGCTAAAACTACTCAAATTGGGATCTTTAGAAAAGGGTAGGAGCAAATTATATAAGAAAAAATTGGAACTGTGGGAACAATACATGCATAGGAGGAACAAGGTTTAAAAGACAGCAGGATTTGAAAGAGCTGGATAGGTTATAAATGATGTATAATGTCTGCAACTACAATTACATCAATATGGTTTGGGATGTATAATGTTTTCAACTAAAATGATGTCAATATGGATTGTTTTCATTTATATAGATGTATGATTGCCTATCTCATACATGATAATTTAATAAAGTTGTTTCTTGTTTAAAAAAAAAGGTATGGTGCACAATAGTTGTGATGCCGCTTCTCAAGGGCAGCTCACCATGAATCCAGTGATCCATTACACTCATTAGCGTGAGAAGCCTCATATGCTAGGCTATGGAACAGGTAATAACAGACCAGATAAACTAAAGAAATAAAAAATCTTGTAAGACTTGAAGCACACCAGTTTGGATTTTTCAAGAATAGATCCTAATGAATCTAGTGAATTTTTTGAGAAAGTAATGCAAGCCACATGCCAACATTATTACCAAGCTAATGTGCACCACACTGTTCCCTATGTAGTTAGATGGACAGTAAATTGGGACAGAACCCACACTGTGAAGGTGGCAGATCCATCTTCAGAGAGAATAAAGACAACCAAAGGGGTCCCATAGGGTTTTGTGCTAGGACTTCTATTATTTCAACTATACTTCTCTGATCTACAAATCTAAATTGGGGAGCTCTGGTTAAACAAGTTTGCAGATGATTGTAAAGTGAAAGTTATATCATTACTATAATGATAGATCCATATTGTCCTCTTCCATCCTTCTGAAAATAATGGAGCTTCATATCTGACATCATCCACACTTCATACATTTGGATCCAGGGCTCAGGCTCTTCCCCTTACCCATAATTCCCTCCATCACTGAATTACCTCAGGTCATGTTTGCCTGCTTAGTACAATAAAGCATCCATACATACACACACATATAACTATATATATATATATATATATATATATATATATATATATATATATATATCTTGATCAGACCACAGCTGTCATACGGCAAGGTTCCAGCAAGCAAATTTGGTAGGGGGGGCGGAGGCAGGAAGGTTGAGGTGGACAGACTATCATTATAAGTATAAGACTTTCATATCCGATGTGGTCTCTTCAGTCAGATCTCAACTGATGGGACAGAATCCCCTGCAACTAAAATCATTAGGAGGTCTCATGGAGGGATATTCTGGAAGATGGTTGAATCTAAGGAAGCATGGCATCTAGACTAAGTTCAGCATGTAGTGAGATGGACATTGGACCAAGAGGCTGTTGTTCAAATATCATCAGTTGGAACCCTTAAAAATCAGGCTGTAGAAGTATTAATCACCTGGTAGAATGGGCCTTGAGATTACCAGTCAAAGTAGGTCATTTCACCTTGTATACATGAGAGATGCATTAAGATAGCCATTTTGAGTCAGTCACTTTTGATACCCCTTTTCACAATCTGAGTTAAAAAAAAAACGTTGGTCAGTCTTTCTAATAGATTTAGAATGGTCCAGGAATCTGAGTTGTCAATGAACATCCATTACATGCAAGATATATTCTCCTTTATTGGAAAATTGTGGAAAGAAAAGATGAGATTAACCGCTTGAGTCAAAGTAAACTGTGAAGCCACCTTGGGAAGAAGTGAAGGGGTTAGTCCTAAGTGAAACCCTGTCTTGGTGAAAGACCAAATAAGGTGGTTTGCAGGAAAGGCTTGGAGTTCTGATATTCTTTGAGTGGAGGCAAAAGCCACCAGAAAGTGTGTCTTTCAAGAAAGGGTTGGGAGGGTGACCTAATGGTTAAGGTGTTTGCCTTACAAACACAAGGTGCAGGGTTTGAGTCTCACAAAGGATAATTGGCTAAGCTTAAAATGTCTCGCAAGGGCAGTTAGCTTAGTACTAATCTATGAACCTATATTAAAATTCAACAGTAGCTGCATGTTCTAAAGGGGGTCTTGTTAGTATAGGTTCATAGGTTCATACTAGGCTATCTGCCCAAGGGCATTTATAAGCCTAGCCCAGAGTTTTGTGGCTTTCGCCACCCCTTTAGTTTGGAGGATACTATGCCCATTATTTTGGTGTGCCTCTGTCAAGCAGTGACACTGAGATAATCCCTGGGGTATATCTGCGATCTCCCATCCATTGGTCAAGATTTCTCTTGAACAAAGCCAGCGAGGTGCTCTGCCTCACATGTACCGGGATTTTGTTCCACAGCATAGGGAGTCTCTGGGTGATGAATCTGTCCCTCCAGCACGTCCTATTAATAACCGTGTCAAGGTTTAAGTCTCATGCCCTTGTAGTTCTGAGGGATCTAGATTTTTTGAGGTGAAGCATGTTCATCAATTCTGGGTTGGACATGGCCTTGTATATCAGGCACAGGTCACCTCTGAGCAGACGGTAAGCGACTGAATAGAGCTGGAGTTCCTTCAGTCGGGCAGCATAGGACATATTTTTGAGACCCTTTATCCTTTTGGTGAGGAACTTTTGGGGCCTTTCCAGTTGCTGCAGGTGTCGTGTCAAATACATTCCGAATGGGGCATTGTACTCAATCATTGGTCTGATGAGTGATGAGTACAGGGGGACGATGACCTCCCTTGATCTAGATGTGAATCCCTTCATGATCAGGTGGGCAATGTAGAAGGTCTTCCTAACTACTTTGGCAACGTGAGTGTCAAACGAAAGGTTACTGTCAACCTGGGTCCCCAGATCCCTGATAACCTCTTCTGTGCTTAGTGGGTTGCCGCCTATGTGGTAGCTAGGGGTAACCTTGTTTTTCCCGAAGGGTATGATTATGCATTTTTTGGCGTTTAACTTTAGGCCATGGCTCTGGCACCAGTTATCCGTTTCTATAAGACCCTTCTGAAGGATATCTGTGTCAGATGTGTTCTCAACTATGGCGCCCAGTTTGCAGTCATTTGCAAATTTTGTCAGCCATAATCCTCCTGTGTTTGCTTATACTTCTGAAAAGTAAATGCCGAAGAGGAGTGGGCCCAGGACTGAGCCCTGTGGGACACCACTTGTGACAGGCTTTGAGTCTGACATGGCGCCAGCAACTCTGACCCTGTGGGTTTTGTCACTTAGCCAGTTTGCAACCCATCTTGTGACGTATGGGTTTACATTTAAGCTGATGAGTTTTTCAATGATACCTGAGTGGGCTATTGTGTCGAAAGCCTTTGCCAGGTCAAGGTAGACTGTGTGGACTGCCTTTCCCTCATCAATGGCTTTGGTGACTGTTTTGAAAAAGTCAACCAAGTTTAAAAGGCATGATCTGCCTTTGACAAAGCCAAACTGGGTCGGATCCAAAGTCTGCAAGTCCCCTATGTCTTTATTTATGAGTTCCATTATGATCCTCTCCATAGCTTTGCAGATCAGGCTTGTCAAGCTGATGGGACGGTAATTTCCAGGGTCGGTGGAGGCACCGCCTTTGTGAAGTGGGACCACAGCTGCCGTACGCCACTCCTTAGGCACGTATCCTGAGGTGAGGCTAAGATTAAACAGCTGCCCTAACTGCGGGTTTAATTCCTCATTGAGTTCATGGAGCACACAACCGGGGACACCATCTGGTCCCATGGATGCTGTGTTTTTTGCCTTGGAGAGAGATGATTTGAGATGTTTGGCGGGCTACAATCCTCTGGTATAGATATCTCACCTTTTGGGGGGGGGGGAGAAGTTTGCACTGAACCTGTCAGCCAGTATGTTGGCAATGTCGGTAGGTTCAGTAATTTTCACATAATTTTGAACTAATTCTGAGCATATCTGGGAGTTTCCTCCCAGGTTTCTAACATAGCTAAAGAAGGCCTTATGATTGTCTTTTGAGTCCTTAGCGACTTTTCTCTCAAAATTTGCCTTGGATGTTTTTATGAGAGATCTTAGTTTTTTACTTATAATGATCAAAGGCGTTTTCCCTTTTAAGGATTTTGCTCTATCTTGTAGTAGCTTCCTCCTTTTGTTGTAGAGCTTGTTTATGGCTGGGGTCCACCAGACTGAACGCTTGCCTTTGGTACAAAGAGTTTTTGTTTTGTTTGGGATTGCCTGATCCATGCAGTCCTGTAGGTGCTGGTAGAAGGCATTTGTAAGTGATTCAGCAGCTTGAGTAATGGTTTCCGCAGGCTCGGGGGCCTTAAGAGACCACACCAGTCTTTAGAAGTGTGAAGTCGGCTTTTGAGAAGTTCTTCACTGTGGTCTTTTTTATCTCAGGTGGGGGCGGGATGTGGACTTCCAGTGAGATTAGTTTATGGTCTGATGTCACCAGTGAGGGGTATACTTCCGGTGTTGAACATTGTGACCCCATGTTCGTGATGATGAGATCTAGTATGTTTTCTCCTCTTGTGGGGATGGTGACTAGCTGTTCCATGGCATTTGAGTTTATGAACTCTAGGAACCTTTGGGCTAGAGTGTTGGGGCTTGAGTAGTGATCCCAGTCTATATTCGGGTAGTTGAAGTCACCTAGTATGATGGTGTTTGGAGATACATTTATCCCCTCCAGTGTTTTAAGGAAAGCTACGTGAGGTTCCTGAGATTGAGAGGGTGGCCTGTAACATGCTACAAATTGCAGAGCAGTCTTGCCTATGGTTAATTGCACCTGGATGGTCTCCGATGCATCGTGCGTTGCCACCAACCTTGAGGTGTGGGTGTCCTTGATGAATATAGACACCCCCCCTCCTTTCTTGGTGTTGTCCGGATTTTGGGGCCGGAACGCATGATATGAGGTAAAACCTGATAGTGCCGGTGTGCTCTCGGGAGCCTTGAACCAGGTTTCAGTCACAGCACAGACATCGATGTTCTCCATACTGAGAAGGGCCTCGAGTGCGTGCATCTTGAGGTTGAGACTTCTGGCATTGAGCAGCATTACCCTTAGATTTTTTTCCAATTTTGTGTTGTAGGGTGGTAGGTTTAGAATTTGAGCCTTGCCTAAAAAGGCACTATGGGGGTGGCAAGAGCCTTTGCCAATATCCGGAAGCCCAGGGGTGACAGGTGCAAGCCGTCCCTTGCGAAGCAGCATGGCTTGCCCAGCATGTCATCCCAGGCAGACAGACATTGGATCCCCTTTGAATGACACCAGAGTTTAAGCCAATTATTAAAGCTGATCACCTTGTCTCTGTATTGTGGCATCATTCTTGGTGAAGGTAGGATACTGCTCAAGGTCAGGGTCATACCTGCCTGGGCTACATAATCAGAGAGCTCCTCTATGTCTCTTTTCATGTAGTCCAAGGAGGTACGTCTCAGGTCGTTCACACCAGCGTGGACAATGACAGAGTCGTACTTGTACCTGCTGTTGAGAGATCTGAGTGCTTGCGTTATGTGGCGGATTCTAGCGCCCGACAGGCAGCTTACTGTGACCTTTTCCTTACTCAATCTGGTGAGCGGGACGTCAGTGTGTCTGACTATGGAGTCATGTGTATATAGTATGTGTATAAGAATGGTAATGTCCCAAGGTGGAAAAGGTCTCCTAAAGGGGGACAAAGGAGAAAGATACCCTTTCAGAATGCTTTAGATCACTTCAATGAGCAATGGGAGTTTGCCCCCCCCAAACATGGAAATTTGAAATGGCAACCATTTGAACTTCAATGGTGGAATAACTAACCCTATCATTAAAAAGAACAGCTAGAAAATCTAAAATGGCAGTGAAAGGATTAAAAAAAAGCATCTATATCCCTGCTAGACATTTAGCTTCTAAACACATTCCTTTTAGAAGGTTTCTGTTAAGATATTGGAACATACACAACTTGTGACAAGGCCATCAATGAACTGGAGAAACCAAGAGGTGAAATTGAGGGCTGCTATGTCTGGATGAGGCTTTTCAAATGGGTGAGAGATGGTCTGGAATGGGATCCAGCACTCATGGTGGGCTTATTAGATGAGGCCAAAGATATGGAAACCATATCTGTGGAGGCCAAAAGGGGGAAATGAGGATTATATTCACATTGCTCCAGCTTACTTACTGCAGGAACAATGCTATGAGAGGAGTGGGAGGATATGAATACAGAATTCCCTCTCCTGGGGGATCAAGGCAAAACAACTGCTGTACTTGGTATTGGAGGGAGTGTTGAAGAGGTTGCAACAAGGCTGGCCTCAGTGGCTGAAAATTTGATCTGTCATAGTATGATTGAGGGACCACTCATGATGGAGAAGAATGGACCTACTCAGTTTATCCTCCAACACATTGGATTTTCTCAGGATGTGCATTGATATAAGGAAAGTTGCAGGAAGATATCACTCACTGCTAAACCCTCATGGTCTCCTGGCACAATGTGTATGCATGTGCTCTCCCTAGGTTGCTGATGTACAAAACCACTACCATATTGTCTGTCTGGACAGAGATCACATCCCTGGGGAGGAAATCCTGAAAAGCCTAATAAGACAGGACAACTGCCTTCATCTCCAGGACAATGATGTAAAGAATAGCCTCTGTGGGGGACAATGTCTCTTTCCTATGAAATGTCCAAATGGGGTGGGGGAGGCCATCCATGGTCACTGTGGCTTGGGGGAACATTAGAACAACTGGACTGCCATATGATATTAGAGGGGAGTCTAACCACCACCGAACATGACTTCTACAAATGTTAGTGTGGAAAGTTCATCAGTTGAAACCATATAGACTGTCATGGTCCTCTGCAAGACTCTCATGTAAAATCTGGCTGGAGGAAAGAGCAGTTGTACAAGTCCTGTTTATGTATAACAGTGTATGTTTAAATCCTTCACTGCCTTAGTGGTGTTTTGTGTTAGCTACCAAGTTAACCCAGTACTGGCCAGCTTTCAAAAGCTCAGACTCTCCTTCTTCTTTCTCTTCCTGTGAGAGCATATCCTGAGAGGAAAGCCTTCAGCTGTAACAAAGAGTGAGTGTTCATGGTTTTTCTCTTCCAAAAAGGGACAAAAAAGTACCTGAAATCAGAATCGTCTACCAAAAGTAAGTTCAAAGTCAATAGCAATACCATATGAAAAAATCCAACAATAGCCAAATCAGGGAGGTTGAAACTCACCCAACTATGCAAAATCTAGGAGATGAGTGAGTGATTGAGTGCTGCCACTGAGAGAGTGATGAATTCAAATATCTTCTCATACAGGTAAGTAGGACTTAAGCAACTGTACTATGTTCATTATTCCCACTGCCTCAGTGGCAACTTGGGTAGATTCACAAAGCTTACCCTCCCTGGGAGATGGAAGAATAAAGATCCAAAAGCCCTTAGAGAATGTTCTTAGCAAAGCATGCTCTAGACCTTGAAAAGGAATCCAGTTTGTAGTGCTTTGTAAAGGTGTGAACAGAGGAAGAGGTTGCTGTCTCTAGAATGCTTTCAGAGTCATCTCCTTTCCAATATGCCATCAAATAGCTTAGGGCCCTAGTCAAGTGAGTCTTAACCTTGTCTGGAAGAAATTTAACATGGCGGGAGCAACGGAAAGCAATAGCAGAGGAAACCATCATACAATAGTTTGCTAAGAGACAGGCTGACCTTTCTTAGCCCTCCTATAGGAGATAAACAGCTGTTCAGCATTCATAAAAGGCTTTGTTCTGTCAATGTAATAACTGAGCTGCTTGTATTAATCCAAGGTATGTAGAATCTTTTCTCCATTGTTTTTTGGATCCGGACACGACACTGGGAGATTGATGGATTAATTCAAGGTAAATTCAGAAACATCTTTAGGAATGAATGATGGATTAGTGAGCAACACATCCCTGTCCTTCTGAAAAATCAGATAGGTTTGCCCCATCATGAGAGATTGCAGCTCACAGACTCACCTTGCAGATATCAGAGCAATGAATAAAACAGTCTTACAAATAATGAACCATAAATCTACCTGAGATGCAGGTTCAAATGGAGGCAAGGTCACTTTTTCAAGAACAAAGTTGGGATCCCTAGGGAAGAGGTATTTGTTTTTCGGGGGGGGGGGCTTATGTGCAACACTCCTTTCATAAATTGTTATACCACAAAAATAGACAAAAGAGGTGGACATATCACTCAACCTCTTACAGCAAGGAATAGGGACACAGTCACAAATAATGGGGGGACAAAGGCAACAAAAATAGAGACAATTTTTAAATACTTCTCTTACAAGCTTAGAAATTTGACAGAAAAACATGTTTAGCCTTAGCTTGAATTGTCTGAAGGGTATAAAGTCTGAAACTCAAATGTCTGTCATTATTTTCTGACTTCAAGTCTTTAATGATTAGCACTACATATCTCACACAAATATTTCAAAACCAGAGGGGTCAAAACCCCTTCCGAACATCTGTTATTGGCAAGGCACACCTAGAAAACCTCTTCCAGTTTTAAAGGTAAGATTTTCTACCTGCATGTTTTCTAGTCTCCTTCAATACCTGTTGCACATGCTCATGGAACAAGTCCTTAAAAGGTACCAAAACAGAATCATGCAGGCTGTCAGTTGCAATTGCTCTACAAAGGGGTGCACCATTTACTTCTGATGCTGTGTGAGCAGATCCAGTTTGTGAGGAAGCATGGTGTAACTGCTCTTGATGAAGTTCTGTAAAAGGAGAAATAAGTTTGCCTGTGCCAGAAGGGGGTTAACCACAATGATCTTTGGAAATTATTTGTGAATCTTCAGAAGTACCTTGGGAATCACTGGAATGGGTAGAAATGCAAACAAGAACACTCCTAACCATGGGAATAACAGAGCATCTGTCTTCCAAGCATGCTGCAAGGATGTCATGACTAGAATTTTTTTAAGTTGTCTGTTTTGAAAGGAGGTGAACAGATATGGTTAAGATGTTCCCCACATCTGGATCAAGTTGTGGAAGACCTCTACATGGAGCTTCCACTCGCGTGGGTCTGTCCAGGATCTGCTTTTTCTGTCTGCCTCCATTTTTTGCTGTGACAAAATGTACAAATCCTGAAGAGTCAGAATGCTGTCCAGCCAGGTAATAGACCACCACTGCCAACCAGCAAAGATGGCATGGTTTTGTACCCCTTTGCTTATTCAGGTACCACAACATGGTAATATTGTCTGTGGCCAGTAGAAGAGGAACCAGAGCCCATACGTGGTGAAGACCTTTTAAGGCATGAATCACTGTCAATATCTCTTTCAGGTTTATGTGCTCTGGCATGTCCTGAGGACCATTATACCATGACCCCCCATTAATATTCCAAAATGTGCACGCTGATTGACCAGCATGCACGTTGTAAATCGACTTATACTAATGGAAAAAGGTCCGGTCGCCCAGACTTTTTCCATTAGTATAAGTCTCTTTTAAAACACTGTCTCGCTATGTTAAAAGAGTTTAACATATCGAGACAGGTTTAAAAAAAGCAACGGACATCTCCGTTGCTTTTTTTAAAGCTGTCTCGCTATGTTAAACTCCTTTAACATAGCGACACAGTGTGTAAAAAGCAACGGAGATCTTGCTTTCTCCGTTGCTTTTTTTTAAACTCGCTATGTTAAAAGGGTTTAACATAGCGAAACAGCTTTAAAATAAGCAACACAGATCTCCGTTGCTTATTTTAAAGCTGTCTCGCTATGTTAAACCCATTTAACATAGCGAGACAGGTTTAAAAAAAAAAGCAATGGAGAAAGCAAGATGGGTTTAACATAGCGAGACAGCTTTAAAATAAGCAACTGAGATGTCCGTTGCTTATTTTAAAGCTGTCTCGCTATGTTAAACCCATTTAACATAGCGAAATAGTAAAAAGCAATGGAGATCTTGCTTTCTCCATTGCTTTTGGCCACAGCTTTGATGTACTACGTAGGCATGCGCAGTATATCAGAACTGCCGCGGATACCAGACAGCTGCGGAAGGGCAGTAAAGAGGCATTATACAATGCCATTATTTAAGAAAAGTAATTATTTCTTTTCTTAAATAATGTCATAGTATAATAGCAATGACCCACTTCTGGGTGTGGGTAATGCGGGATTTACCCACGGTTGTCTTTGTTTGGTCCCTCGGGCTTCGCACTCGGGACCAAACCACGCTAACCGTGGGTAAATCCCGCATTACTCACACCCAGGCGTGGGTTATTGCTATAATAACCAACAGTCCCGTGTGATGGTGAACAAACAGCATGTAAAAATTACAACAAAAAACATTTATTTACTCATTAGTTGAGTGTTTTCATTCTTGTATTTGTATTCGGAATTTCATCAGAACCACTATGGTGTTTAAAACACCCATTAAATTGTAAAATAAATACATCACATGGCCCAGCAAATCAAATAGTACCAACTTATCATAGTAGTTCTGATGAAGTTTTAAATACAAATACAGGAACGAAGGCTCTCAACTGATGAATAAATAAATTTTTTTTGGTGTAATTTTTATGTCGTTTGTTCAGCATTACAGGAGGCTGTTGGTTACTAGTTTGTGTTATTCCTATTTGGACATGTCCTGTGGACCCCCAAAAAGCTTTGCTTTTGAACTCCCATGGACACTGCTTCACATGCAAAATCTAGAGAATCCATATGGACAGATTGGACTAGGATCTGAACAGAGAATGGGAGTCCTGGATTCAGACAGTTGACCCCTCCACCATTCCAGTTCCTGTGGATGTCCAGGGTTCTGCAACAGGGAATCATTGGGGCCAGAAACTTTGTAAACACTTCAGGTGTAGTAGGTAGCCCAAAGAGTAATACAGAAAACTGATAATGTAAGCCACATACAGCAAATCTCAAAAAATTCTTGACACTGGAAGCAATAGGAATATTATGATAAATGCCATTAAGATCTATACAGGCATCATGAAATAGTGGTCTGGAAGCAATGCAAGGACCAACTGTAAGGTGAACATTTTGAATTTCAGAACTTTTACAAAGGTGTTTAGAAAGAACGAATCTTTAATGAGCCTCCAAGATGTGCTCCTTTTTTTGTCCCAAAATGACAGAGAAAGGACAAATCTATAATGAGTCTCCAAGGAGTACTCCTTTTTTGGTACCAAAATGATTCTAGTAAAACCCTTTGCCATTGTGTATCACAGGCACTGGTTCTATGGGTTCCATGACTCCTGCTTCTACCATGTGATGAAGCACTGGAAGAAACAGAGCTGTATGATTTGATGGGAGTGAAAAAATTCCCCTGAAAAGGGGGAGGATTAACATAGGTTCATAGGTTGGTACTGGGCTATCTGCCCAAAGGCATATATTAGCCCAGCCACATTGTTCGGTATTCACCACCCCTTTAGTATTCCCTAGACCCTTGTACTAGCAGCTAGTATCCTTGGCCCCTATCTAGTAGTGCTGTTGGTGTGATCCCCGGTGTGAACTTTCTGTTACCCATCCACTCATCAAGGTTCCTCTTGAAGAGTGATAGTGAGGGGCTCTGTCTTATGTAGATCGGGACCCTGTTCCATAGTAAGGGAAGTCTCTGCGAAGGGAATCTATCCCTCCAGCATGTTCTATTCATTGTTATGTTGAGGTTTATATCCCTAGAGCATGTAGCTCGGGTAGATTTGGTTTTGCTAAGATGGAGCATGTTCAACAATTCTGGGTTGGACATGGCTCTGTACGTTAGACGGAGATTGCCTCTGAGAAAGCGGTATGCAACAGAGAACAGTCTTAGCTTTTTCAATCATGCTGCATAGGGCAACTGCTTGAGGCCAGTAATCCTCTTGGTTAGGTACCTTTGTGGTCTCTCCAGCTGCTGGAGATGGCTAGCCAGGTACATTCCAATTGGTGCATTGTACTCAGTATAATGGGTCTGATGAGGGAAGAGTAGAAGGGCACCATTACTTCCTTAGATCTTGATGCGAACCCTTTCGTGATCAGATGGGTCACATAGAAGGATTTTCTAACCACTTTGGCAACATGGTTATCAAAGGAAAGATGACTATCTACTTGGGTCCCCAGATCCCTTATTTCTTCTTCAGATTTCAGGGAATTACCTCCTATGTTGTAGTTTGTGGGTACTCTGTTTTTTCCAAAGGGGGATTACTATGCATTTTTTTGCATTTAGCTTGAG
Source organism: Protopterus annectens (assembly GCF_019279795.1). Classification (NCBI taxonomy): domain Eukaryota; kingdom Metazoa; phylum Chordata; order Ceratodontiformes; family Protopteridae; genus Protopterus; species Protopterus annectens. Next base: position 388,053,311 of record NC_056743.1, on the reverse strand, counting down.
ACCGTGGCTTTGACACCATGCATCAGTCTCATTTAGGCCCTTCTGGAGGATCTCCATGTCGGCCAGAGACTCTATTATAGCACCCAGTTTGCAGTCGTCCGCAAACTTAGTCAGCCACAGCCCTTCCATGCTTGCCTGTACTTCTGAGAAGTATATGCCAAACAGGAGGGGCCCCAGGACAGAGCCCTGAGGCACACCACTCGTTACTAGTCTGGATTCGGACATAGATCCCGCTACTCTTACTTTATGGGATCTGTCTGAGAGCCAGTTTGCGATCCATCTTGTGACGTAAGGGTTTATGCCCAGGCTGGTGAGCTTATCAATAATACCTGAATGGGGAATGGTGTCAAATGCTTTAGCAAGGTCAAGGTAAGCCATGTGTACCTCCTTTCCCTTATCTATAGCCTGAGTAACTGTCTCAAAGAAATCCACCAGGTTCAGGAGGCATGATCTGCCCTTGACGAAGCCGAACTGTGTGGGGTCCAGCGACTGGAGGTTCCCAATCTCTCCATTTATGAGTTCCATAATGATTCACTCCATAGCCTTACAGTTCAGACTGGTCAGGCTTATTGGTCGGTAGTTCCCAGGGTCAGTTGTGGCCCCACCCTTGTGTAGTGGAACCACCATTGCCGTGCGCCTTTCTATGGGCATATATCCTGTGGAGAGGCTGAGACTGAACAGGGTATTAAGATGCAGGGTTAATTCCTTTTGGAGCTCACGTATGACACAGCCTGGGACACCATCTGATCCCATGGAGGCAGTGTTTTTAGCTTTAGATAGAGCCTTGTTAACCAACGTATCAGTAATAATTGGACTTACACAATCCCCTAGAATGGTAATAGGCCCTGTAGGTGGGGGGGGGGGGGATTTGCACTGAACCTGTCAACCAAGATGTTGGCAATGTCTGAAGGGTCAGTGTATTTTGCTCCATTTTGTACTAGCTCAAAACAGACCTGAGCGTTGCCATTTAGGTTTTTGACGTAGCCATAGAAGGCCTTATGGTTATCCTTGGCATCTCTGAATTATTCACAGAACACATTTGTCTGAGACTATTTGCTGCTAGGTTGCAGAATTGAGAGAGAGCCTTCTTGGAGGAGGTAGAAGAAAAGAAAGGGAAGGTGCATGGGTAGGGGTACTCTGTGACTTGGCACTGTCATTCCTTTGCAAGGGGATTGATTCTATTGTGAAAAGGAACTCCTCTTCTTTGGTTTCAAACAATTATCATCCTGTCATTTCATTTGGATCCCCGACTTTTGTTTTTCTGGGATTTTTGTTTGTTTTGCCCCTTGAAGGAAGACTCCTCCTTTCAGGAAAAGTAAGATACATGAAACTTCCTAAATACCGCATGCATTAATTTGCCTCTATCATCCCACTCTTTGACAATTTGTGCAACACATGGCCCAAACAGTAGTTTAGAACTTAAAAAGTTGCATTCTAAATTTGAGCTTTTAAATAATCCGAAAAGTTCTGATTACACAACTAAGCATAACATCTTAATACAACATAAGCAGCAGCATTTCTTGAGACTGTATCTACACATTCAAGCACACTTCTCAAAGTATGTTTCAAAACCTAAGTCAAATCAGAAACAATTTCATTCATATAAGACTTTTGCTCTGCAGGTAAGGATGCAGCAAAATCATCGAAACTTTATGCACACAATAAAATATATTTCCACATGCAGCCTTGATAATTTAATATTCTAAAGGCTAGATTACTAGAAGGAGACAACGTTTTGCCTGAAGATCTAACAAATTTTCCTCTTTATCAGGGGGTTGTGGATAACAGGCTGTGGTGGTGCAAAGGTTAGCGCTGTCGCCTCACAGCAAGAGGTTCTCCAGTTCGATTCTCGACTGGAGCACCTTCTGTGCAGAGTCTGCATGTCCTCCCTGTGGTCGAGTGAGTTTTAAAGACATGCAGGTAGAGTGTGTGTGTGTTGTGTGTGTGTGTGTGTCTTCTGTGAAGGGTGGATATGCCGGGCTGGCAACTTGGCACTGTAAAAACTCCACTGCCAATCAATCTGTAGACCAGTGATTCACTGTGGAGACCCATAATGGGAGACGCCAAAAGCCATTGCTATCAGGGGATGGTAGATTAGATAAAGCCAATGACTTTTTATTTGAGCAGGCAGCTGGTTCAGCAGTTAAATGAGAAAAGAGACCTGTCATATCTGAGAAGACTATTTTCTCTGAGCCTTTCTAGGAAATGTTGGAATGGATATTGGAGTCAGCCAGGCAGCTGTACAAACATCTTCCAAGGTCAGTAAGATAGGGAGATAAAAAATTGGACATCGTTTCCTCTATAAGCTCATATACCCTGCCTAGCTATGGGGTAGTTCCTGACTGCTCCCAAGCAAAACATCACTCAGTTTAGCAATCATCTGAGGAAAAATTATCACGGCTTAACCTTATGTTCACCTTCTGAAGAATCAGAGTGACTGGACTCTGTGTCAGCTAGGAAATCACGAGTGTCCTCATCAGATAACAACAAAAATGTGTTTAGCCAAACTAGCACTAGAGCCATGGATGGGAATACAACCACCAGAATTAGCTGTCTGCAGAACACAAGTAAACCACAATGACCTTACAAACAACTATAACCTGATTAACAGCTGCATGATGAAGCTTCTGTTTCTTTTTCTTGTGAACTTCACTGCTAGATACAATATCTGGGGACAAAGTATTATGTCTGACATTCTCTCTTACCCCGGGCTACTCCTGCACCTAAAGGGTTTGATTCTTCCATACCTGCACCTGGCACTGGAACAGCCTCAGAGGAGGTTTTTAAAAACCATTCATTAGTGGCCACCAAAGCTAAACTAGAGGGAGACAGGGTAAAAGGTAAGTGGTCTGTGGGCCGAGCAGTGACCTCGACAGAATCACTAACCATAGGGTAAGGAGTCATTTTTATTTTGTTTTGTTTTTTTTCATTTAGGTGCAACTGGATTTGATTGGGGGGGTACCAGAGTTAGGATCCATCTAGTCAGGGGAAAGCACAACAGCCAGAATAATAAACTGACAGTACCGGGTAATGTATCACAATAAGCACTTTAAGTTTCTAATAATAAGTATGTCCCAGCACAACTAAACTCTACTAAACCATGCTAATATCACAAAAAAATGTATTCAGCATTATTTACAACTGACAGAAATTAAAGAATTTCTAGTACACAAAGTCCAAACAGCACAGCAACCAGTGTGGTAAACCACTGTTAAAAATAGCTTCCTACATTAAAACATAGTGCCATAAATACTGTTTAATAGCAATTTAAAATATATTTTCTTGTCAGAGAGAATAAAATCTTCACAGTGCATTCATTCCATTCACAGTAAAATTGCGATCTGATGTTAAAAAAATACACAGAGTAGAGTCATACATACATATAGTAAACAATGTATAAATGCTGAAAAAATCAATATCCTGCAAAGATGAAAATAAATCAGAGTAACAACAGTAAAGAGAGGCCTGTATGGTCTGTCTAACACAGTGTACACGCAAGCGCACACACACACAAATAAATAAAATATTAAAATATGTTTTAAACAAACATAAAAATAGAATGAGAATAATAAATCTAATAATAAAATGAGAGGAAGAGGGTCCCCAAATAGAGCTTATCTGAGCATTAAGCCAGAAAAAAAAAAAATCAACAATGGATCATGTGAGGAGTCAGAGAACTTTTTTTTTTTTTTTTTTTTTGCCATTCAAAGAAGAAACAAACTGAACACTTACTTCTAGTCACAGATACCTTCATTGAAGGTTGTGCGTCAGAGCTGGCAACTCAGTACGTAAAAATCTACTGCCAATCATTAGCGGACCGGAGTTCCGCTGTGGCGACCCCTAACCGGGAAAAGCCGAAAGACACAAACACAAACAAACTTCTAGTCACAGATTAAGAACTTTCCTCCGAGGATATGTTCAGCCAATCAGCTGTCACAGAAAGAGAGGAACAGGACTCTGACCTTTTGAAAGCTGACTGGTACTGGATTACCTTGGCAGATAACCCAAAATGCCACTGAGGCAGTGAGTATGATGAATACTTAAGAGTGATAGAGGCTGCTATCATTCCTTCCAGAGGTAACATTTACTTGAATAGTGGTTTTTGATGGGAGACAAAGTACACTTGTAGAAAATCTTACCATAATGGTAGCTGTCCTTCGCTCCATTGTTGCAGTACTCATTACAATAGGGATCCCCCTTGCCAAGGGCAGCTTGATGTCCGGCCAGTATACCAAAGCCTTTAGGGTGCTTTAGGGTATGACATATGTCACATGTATGCTCCTCACATAGTGCACAGCATAAAGGTGACTTCCAGACATACCATCCTCAGAAATTTTTTGCCACCAGTCTGAATGCCATCTCTTGATCGTCGGTATGAACGCCCATTCTGTTGCTGGTTCACCAAGCCACTGCAGATAAGAGTGAGAATCCTCGATTCTGTTAATCTGGCTATCTGCCAAGTGGTGTCCAGACAAGCCACAATGAACTCTACTGAATGGATGCAACTTTCACTTTACCATGTTGAATGTGATCCCCAGATTGAGCAAAGCAGGAGCAAGGAGTCCGTGGCTTGAAGTAGAAGACTTCTAGTGGAAGCAGTTACGAGCCAGTCATCCAGATATGGAAATACTCGGAATCCTTGTAGTCAGATGTGAGCTGCAACCACTGTCACATACTTGGTGAAAACCTAAGGGCTGTGGTGAGACCACAGTGCAGAGCTCTGAACTGGAAACAATGGGGACCCAGTCAAAAGACAGGAACCTTCTGGAGTGCCTATCTTTATGTGATAATACGTATCCCAAAGGTCTATCAAGCACATCCAGTCAACCTACCTTAATGGTAGGATGGAATGAACTGTGACCATGCAGAACTTTGTCACTGGTTTATGTGAATAAGGTCCAAGATGGCCCTGAAGTTCCCAATCTTCTTTAGTACAAAAAAAGAATCTTGAATAGACTCTGGATCCTTGCTGGTCTGGTGGGATCTCCTGGATGATTCAATTGTCTAACAGCTTTTTTATTTCTTGTGCTGCAACCTTCCTTCACTGGTGGTCGGACATTGGGAAGCCTTTCTGATTTGGAGGGGATGAAAAAGGAATGGAATGGAATTATATAACCTCTGGTTATGATTCTCTGCACCAGCACATCTTAGGTGATGGCTGTCCTGGCTAACGGGCACAGAGACATGCACCCTGGACTGCTTCTACAATGCAGCAGTCAAACAACTCTTCTGCAGCACAGAAGACATCTGTGAGAGAATGGCCCTCAAAACCCTTGATTCTTCAGACCACCTCTGCCACGGGGATGAATTCCATTGTGAATATCCCCACCCTAACTCGGGGGGGGGGGTGCTATCGCTAGAAGCATCAAGAGTGAAGCCCTTTGACTTGTGAAACCACAGCTTCTTGGTTCCCTTACTGGTTCCTGGAAAAGGTCCATTGGGGGAGTAGAAAAGCATATTCCAACAGCAGACACGGTCTTGCCATCCTGTTCAATTCCAGATAGCATCTCTTTCACCTTAGGCTGAAAAAGAGTGGACCCATCATAAGCAGCAATAATGAAGGAAGTTTTAAAGTGTTCCACGGAGTCACTATGCCGGTGGCCGTTGCTCTCCATGTGCCATCAGCTACATTAGAAATAAGGTGCACAGACATGTTTGAGAGGGACTGAAGGGAAGCCAGCTGTGTATCCATTGATTTTCTGTCTTCTCCAGATAAGGACCCTGACAGGAATGTGGTGATTTTCTTCAAGTCCATCTGAAAGCATGTTACATAAGACAAGTAGTTCAATGCCCTCAGAATGAAGGTAACTGAAGTGTATACCTACTTTCCAAATCTGTTTAATATCCTGGATTACCTGTTATGGAGATGGACAGTGGAGCTGGCTTCAGCTAGCTCCTTCTTGGTGGCTGCTGCTACCACTATGGAATCCACCACTGAACTCTTGTTCCAGAAGGGCTTGTCCTTTGGAGAAGTTAAGATTTATCAGCATTATGGGGGACTGCTTCAACCACATCCTGCACCTTCCAAATCTGCCTGGAAACCATGTCTGCCAGTTCATCAGTGCGTGGGACCATTCAAAAAGTTGGGCCAGCCTGAAAAGCCTCAAGGAATAATGGTTCCTCCTGGGGGAAGCATCTGTGGAGCATTCCCCTTTCTGTCTTAACATCTCTAGTCTCTTGCCAAAGGAGTCGTCTTCAAGAAGAATCTGGGGAACTATTCCCCTCTTCAAAATCAGAAACTTAGGTAAGGGACTCCTTGAAAGCAGACCAAGTGAATCCTTTTGTACAAATTCTTACTATGTACTTCCCCAGTGGGATGTGCTGGGGAAGACACTGAGGAGGACAGACAATTCACAATCTGGACTGTCTGAAGACGTCAAGTGTCAGGAAGAGAAGGACACAAAGAACCCAGTGGAGCAAAGGATGGTTCCACGTGGGAAAAGATGCCTGTCCTCTAGACTTAGAGAGAGGACTTCTCAAAAGCAAATGCTGAAACAAGTCCCAAAGCAACCCCAGTAGGTTCCAAGGAAACCAAGGGCAGTCTCTGAGAACCAATCCAGTTCAGCTGCGAAGGTGACACCAGATTTGAGCTGTTGAGGGCTAAAGGAACAAGAGAAAAAGTTACATCAGAAAGGTGACTCCACCCCCCCAGCACCTATACCGATCCCCTTACCTCTTACACTCATTGATATCCAAAGCAGTTGGAGTTGACCAAGTCAGAGCCAAAGAAACACTTTATTTTGTATCAGGCAGAGGTAATCCTCAGTCCACTAATTACTGAATCCAAAGGAGAGGTTACCTTTCCTCACTGTGGCAGGGAGATGCCCCTTCAAGGCAAGCTTCAGTCGCCTATCAAAACTCTAGCCCTGAAATTGGTTCAAGCACAACAGTCCTCCTCTAGGTGTGCCACACCCAAATATACACACACACACATGGAGTGTGCATCATGGATGTCCACATGAGAAGCAGTTTTTTAAAACCAAATGCCTTGTCTGTCATCCTGTAAAACACAAAAAAGGTCACCAATTACTAAAGAAAATGCAAGGAAAACAAAGTGGAAAATCCTTGACATCTACTGCATCAAAAAGGACCACAAAGCACAAGTGGTAACACTTAACTGTAACAGTAGCAGTACTTCTAACAATAGTAATAGCAAAAGCGGTAATAATCCTAAAGCCCTCACAGAAGAATGATTTGAAAAAAGGAGGGAAACAGCAACATTGTTTTAACTGGGGAGGAGATACAAATATAAGATCCAAATGGGAGAAAAAAAGCAAATAAGACGCTTTCACTGAAAAGGCAATCAAAAACATGACACCTATCTAAAAATGTTGAAAAAGTCCTTTGAAAACTCTGAGCCCTGGAGATCTGCAAATATCTGATAACTTTGAAAAAAACCCTTGAAAACTCTGAGTCCCGGAGATCTGCATCTGTAGCATTTGAGCAGCAAACAAGATGTAAGGTAATTCAGTTTCAGAGAAGATTAATGGTAAGCAAAGGAGCCTGAGCTTTGGAACCAAAAGACTGAAGAGGGGCCAGATAAAAGATGGGATGATATTATGGTCCAAAGACATGCATCTGGAGCATTTCTCCCCGGGCCTCTGCTGAAAACAGGCTCTGTGGAACCTAGTCGGACTTTCCCGGTCAACAAATGATAAATAAATAAATAAATAAAAATAAAATAAATGGTAAACCAAGTCAGAAAACCAGTAGCAAACCAGAAGACAAAACTCCAACCTCAGACATGCCAAATTATTTATTAAAACAAATAACAGAGTGCAATGCAAAGCTTTTGGGTGATTAGCACTGAGAAGGGGTATCACCCGAAAGCTTTACACTGCACTCTGTGTTTTAATAAATAATTTGGTGTGACTCGGGTTGGAGTTTTTTCTTCTGATAGACAGAAGAGACATCGGATTTGGGTGTTATACAGAAATCTCTTTCTGATATGAGAAGCTAGAAAGTGAACTTACAAATGTTATATAGCTGGTACCATGAAAACAGGCTAAAACTAAATACTAAAAAATGCATATTGATGCATTTGGTAACAAACCCTCCACTCATCTTGTAGTTTAGAACACACTCCACTCCAAAATAAAGATGAGAAATCTTTGAACATAGGGAGATAGTTCCCTCTCCATCTTCCTTGATCCCCGTGATGCACCAGTGGTTAGGGAATCCTATCTGACACAACTGATCACAAAGGTTATTTCCTCTAGATCCAAAGAAGTCCTTATTTATCTATACTTCGCAATGATCAGGCCCCATCATCAAATCCACAGCCCCTTTTGGTATGTACTTTACTAGACATGGCAATCAGTTGGAGGAAACCCCAAAGGTTCCTGACGAAAAAGATCAGGAGCTTAAACTACCTGAGCTACCAGAAGACACTGAAGACCTTGTTCCTCTATTCAGTGTCCCATAGAAGACTCTGATACCTGTCAAAAAAACAATGTGAACACAATATTTTTCTTTTTAATTCCATATCTATGTTTCAGAATACTACTAGTTTGAATTTTAACATTATATCAGATGAAGACAGATTTGCTATATTTGTTTTGTAAATTAGACATATTACATGCTATCATGAATCACTTCCTTGCATAAAATTACTGTTTTTGATATAGTACACAGATTGACAGAAACATTTCCTTTGACGACCACATCTCCACAGTGGTAAGAAAGGCTTTCTATGTTGCCCACCTCATAAGTAAGGGCATTGCATCCAGAACAAAAGAGGTTATAACCTACCAGTACTTCTCACTCATCAGGCCAGTAATAGAGTACAATGCTACCTTTGTTATGTACCTTACCAAGCACCTGCAGTAACTGGAAAGACCTCAAAGGTTTCTTACAAAGAAAATTCAGGTTCTTCAGCATTTGTCATACGTTGACAGGCTGAAATCACAGTCACGATACTCTGTGTCTTAAAGACTACTCAGAAGTGACCTCCGCCTTGCATATAAAGCAATCTCAGATCCTGCTCTAATGGAAATGCTGCACATTAGTAAATAAAATGATATAAGATGCACTCGCTTTAGGGAACTCAACCTAGTATGTGACATAAACAGGACTTGCTGGAGAGACAGATATGTCTCACAAAGGTTACCGATCCTCTAGAATAAATTTCCTTTTCATGTGAAGCACAGACCCTCGCTGACCCTATTTAAGCGTAATTTGGATGACTGGATGGGAAACTGCAAATTCACCCTGGGAGTTTCACCGGTGTCCCTCTCGGACAGGGGCAGTAGTTGTTGACTTAGATCCGCTTAATACCTTGACATTCTTGGGAACGGTGGTTGTACTTGGTTAGGCTTGTAAGGGCCCTAGGGCCATTAGCCCGGTAACCTCCTATGATCCTATAGTATATAATCCATACTGAATCATTTCCACTCATTTTCATTATTTTTTATTAAAGGGGATACATTTTTTTCTTTCTTTTTTTTTTTTTCAAATATCAAAAGACATAGTTCCGCAACAATATCAATCGAGATACAAAACTGCATTCTTCTTGCCAATTTTTTTTTTGGCTTAGAACAATTCTTATTAAACCACTGAAAACAACTGTGTCCCTTGGTATCTGAAAATACAAACTTATTTCTCAAATAAGCAGCTAATCCTTCAACTATCCAGATAGATTAGATGGTACCTAACAAGTGCTATACCACATGGATCTGGGATAAAAGATGAACACAGTAGTCACCCACTTGCAGCTGAGGCAAATTGCTAGTCTGCTGTGATGGCAAAGGCTGTTTGCTTAACTTTTTCTTTTTGTGGCTAGACGTAGTATGGAATAAGAAGCAAGTCCATGGTCAAGCCGAAAATGGTCTCTTTCCCAGGGAAGACAAGAAACAATTTCCAGTAAAACTAACAGTCCACAAAAATAACTTTTTTTAACAGAAAAACACAGTAAAAAGCAATTTACAAAAGTATGCCATCCCTCACAAAGGTTAAATCAACACAAATTCTCCCCAGCAAATACGTTTACAATTAGTTTATGCTACTTTTAAATTGACAAAAAAAGTGCTTTTTTTAAAAGTACATTATAGTCTCAAGACAATCCATTAAAATGCAGCACTCCGAGCTTTAAAATAACCTTCCTGAAGAGGGAAGTAATGAACATGAATGAAATTAAGAATTGGAAGGTTTTCCACCAAAGAGAATTTACCTGCCCAGGAAAAGGAAAGCACAAGCTGACTGTCAATCCTCGAAAACCTCAGAGAAGCATACCCTTCAGTGGCAGTAAATATGGAGGACTTTGCACCAAAACCTGCCTTTTAGTCAGCTCAGCTTGAGTTGTTCAACAGATTGGGCACATGGAAGGTGCTCTGAAACTTTGGATGCCAAGACTACTGCAGCAGAGATCAATATAATGAACATTGTAAATCTACTCCAATAAATAAACACTACTGATTGGAGAGAGAGTCTTCTAACGTAACATAACATATTATCAACCTATGGAACAGGTTACCAACATTGGCAAAACAAAGCACTACTTTGACTACTTTTAAGACAAGTCTTGATGACTGGATGGGTAGATACAAATTTATGCTAGGGTTATCGTGTATAAATATAGGTTCATAGGTAGGTACTAGGCTATCGGCCCAAGGGCCTACGTAAGCCTAGCCAACAAGGTTCCCTAGCTTACACCACCCAAGAAAGATATTTTCCTGAGCCACTGTCGAGCAGAGACACAGAAGTGATCCCCGGGGTGTATTTCCCATTTCCCATCCACTCATCAAGATTTTTCTAAAAAAGTGCTAATGAAGAACATTGCTTGACATAGATGGGTAGCCTGTTCCAGAATATGGGAAGTCTCTGGGATAGGAATCTATCCCTCCAACATGTCCTGTTTATTGTGGTGATACGGCTTAGGTCCCTAGAGTATGTAGCTCAGAGGGATTGGGATTTCTTTAGGTGTAGCATGTCCAACAGCTCTGGGTTTGACATAGCTTTTTATGTTAGGCAAAGATCACCTCGGAGTAGGCAATATGCTACGGAGTAAAGCTGGAGTTTTTTGAGGCGGTCAGTGTAGGGCATTTGTTTGAGGCCAGTAATCCTCTTTGTGAGGTACTTCTGTGGCCTTTCCAGCTGCTGCAGATGTCTTGTGAGGTACATTCCAAAAGGGGCATTGTACTCTATAATGGGTCTAATGAGTGTCGAGTAGAGGGGAACAATGAACTCTTTTTTCCTGGATGAGAACCCTTTTATGATGAGGTGGGCCACGTAGAAGGACTTCCTGACTACTGTGGTGATGTGACTATCAAAGGAGAGACTACTGTCCACCTGGCTCCCGAGGTCTCTTAACGTGCATTCAATGTTAAGTAGATTGCTGCCTATGTGGTAGTTCATGGGTACAGAGTTTTTACCAAAGGGGATGACACTGCACTTTTTGGCATTGAGCTTGAGGCCATGGCTCTGACATCAGGCATTTGTCTCAGCGAGGCCCTTCTGTAGGATGTCCATATCATTTGGGGACTTTACTATGGCTCCTAGTTTGCAGTTATCTGCGAACTTTGTTAGCCAGAGGCCTTCTCTGTTAGCCTGTACTTGGGTTTTAAGTATTAAGTGCTTGAAAAGGGAGGACTGAACTTTTAAGTGCATCTGCTTAAAGGTGTCTATAACCATTAATCTTATACTCTCTCATGATCACTTGCCTAATATTCCTCCTTTTCTCTGGTAACTATATCATCTTAAGCCAGTCTGACAGTATCCTAGCATCAAAAAGAGCTTCTTCATTTTCTGTCTAATTCTTCTGTTAACAAGTAGAAAAAGTCTTTGGTAACTGCAGCACATTCTTCAGAAGTCGAAATATCTCAATTAAAAGTCAATTATTACTCCTTAGTCAACAAACTGTGGCTCCACATCAGATCATATTATCACCTTTAGCAGTGCTAGCCACTATAAGAGAGACAGAGCTTGCTATATTTTCCAAAATATTTTGTCAAAATAATACAAAAACTTGAACAGTCTTATTTGTTTGTATCTTAAGAGACTGCAAACATTTTCCATAATATTATTTTCATGACAACTAAGTCCTGGGTATCTACATTCTTGGATTATTTTTGACTTCTCATGACTAAATTAGATTTTATTTATTTATTTTTTTTTCTTTAGGTCATTAGTTTACGTTTTGTTATATGAATTGCTAATCCAGACAGTGAAATCATTTCTTTTAATTTAGAAAATTGATTTTGCAAAGTTCTATTAAAATGTTAAAACAAATCACTTATAAATCCAATCACATGGCACTTTTTAACCTACTTTCAGGGTGTCTCATCTTATTACAGAAAATTCCTCTATAATCTAATTGATGTAAAAATAACCATAAGGCTAATGTAAACGTTGTACTCTTTTCTCAAATGAACAAAAATATTGTGTGTACTTTATTTGTAATTCATACTTCAGCTCAATTACTTCTGTCCATTTATCTTCCATAATGTCTCATTTCATATCTCTCATAAGTTTTTAAGCTACATTCTACTCGTCTGTCTGCAGATTACTAAATTCAGATCACCCCAGTTTGATCTTTTTCCTGTAGCCATCATGCTATAAAAACATTTATACTGTATGTTATTTTTCTATTAAATAACTGACCATTTTATGTTAATTTCCCTCTTCCTCATGTAAGAAAAATTAAAAAATATGTACATAAGATCAAGTATAGATGTGTTTTACCCTGCACATCATGTGCAACTTAAATGTGGAGCTTTTCTCCCTGGGCATCCTCTGAAAATGGGTTTTGCCCAGTCGGACTGTCAACAAAGATAAATAAATACATTTTCTCACAAAAAATGGAAATTATATTTACTAATTCTTTTTTTTTATAACTTTTCATTCTCACCAGAAATTGGAAATTATATTCATCAATTCTTGCTTATAACTTTTCTTTCTCATAAATTCCCAAAGATTGTCTGTCTAATCCACTCATTGCTGATTCTATATTCAGAGTCCTGTTTCCAAAGATGTGTACACCTGTCATTAATATGCCACATTAAAAAAGCTTGGTGTTGCAGTTCAGTAAACTCTGTAGCATCATGATAAGTGAATATTTAACAGGGGACTTGTACACTACACTTGGCCAACATGGGGAAATTTGCCCTTTTCCCCACTACAGTGCGATCCCAGAGTTGGTATATTTAATTGGGGGGGGGGTTGAGGACATAGCCCCCATCTGGGTGGTTTTGACATACTGCGGTGTTTCTTCGTTCAGTGTTGGCCAAGTGCATATTTTCCCTGTTAAAAAATATGGTAGTGTGATCGTTTGGTAAATTAATAGTTCAGTGTTGTTGTCCTGGTAAATTCAGTTTTGGGTAAGTGGTCTTTCGATTATTAGTAGACGCTATATATATATATATATATATATATATATATATATATATATATATATATACACAAACATACTGTATTTCTGATGAAGTTCGACTTTGCACTGTACTAGGGAAAGCACTTAAAAACCTTTTTTTTGTTTTGCTGTTATGTGGATATTTTTGTTGGACGATTGTGAATATTTCACTGCTGGAATTAAATCAATATTTTGCTGAATACTGCTAGATTTATACTGATTATTTTTTGTTGTGAAACAAGTACCTGCTCCTTTCCTTTATTTCCACAAGGTTTGTGTTTTTTTATAAGTTTCAGTGAACTCTGAGACAGCTAAAGTGTTTAATATATATATATATATATATATATATATATATATATATATATATTGTTCTAAATGCTTACTGACATATGCTTAATTAACTGCATCTAGTCAATATATGTGGATGGCTGACAGATGTGAGAGGTCGACAGTCTCCAAGTATAGGAATTCCTTTTTCCAGAGGACTGTGTGATCTTGGAATTACTGCACATAATTACCAGGAGTGGTGGTGGTGCAGGGGTGCTTATTTGTTTTGGGGAGTTTTTGTGAAAATTGCAGGCATGGTAAATGTATCGATGTTCACTTGGCCAACCTTTTATGGTCAACGTTTCTGAGGTCGATGTACAGCTACTCAGCTAAAGTCAGTAAAGCCCATATATATTGATTTTGTATATTATATAGGTTTTAGTGTTATAAGGTTTTATTTATATTTATATTATTTGTAATAGATAAATATACTGCAGGTATATTTTATTTTATTATGTTGTAACAATTTTGTAGATATGTTACATTTTATGTCATTGATGTCTTTAAATAATATAAGATGATCTTATTGGCTGGTTTGAATTTCATGATGTTTAAAAGGAAGTGATGTATCAGCATTTGTGAGGTCTGAGGAAGCAATTTTATTTGTGAAAGTGCTTACCTTGTCATTTGTATTTCAATAAATGCTATATTTTATTAGCTTAACGGTTTCATCTGTCTACCCGCTTTTCTGCTGACTTTATTAGTTTTTGGAGTTATACTTATCTGTTATTTTGGTGGCTTTTTCGATTACAATATTTATATATATATATATATATATATATATATATATATATATATATATATACACATATCTATATATATATATATATCTATATTATATAAGCAAAAAAAGTCCCAAACCAAAGTGAGCAAAATCCAAAGATATAAATAAGAAAAAATCCCAAGGTATGGAGACAGGCACACTGTTAAAGATTCCACAAGTCTGTTTATTCCAATTCCACAAAAATGTACTGTGTAAGCGCTTTCGTAAAAAATTACTTCCTTAGACACATCATAACACTTTATAAAAGACTCAGTTTTTATACCATACTCAGTCAACACAAACCAGTTTCCCTCCAAAATATTTAAAGGTACATACATATTTAAAAAACATTGTTCATTCATATAATGAATCAATTTAACATAAAATACAGGTTCAATAACATGCTAAAACATATCATTTTAAAAAGTTTTCATAAAACGTATGCATTGTAAACTCATTTCTTACTATTCTTATTTCTTAAGACAGGTAAGAGGGATAGTATATCATTCAGCCCAAACCCTATATGGGCTCCGAGCCTAAAGATCCATTTCAGTTCTGTTAGTTCTGTGTCATTTACTAAATCACCAAGTCTTTTATAGAACAGGCAAGCCATATTTCTCAACGAAAGTAGTTGGTATAGGTAAAGATAATGCCACAGACATAAGAATCCCCCTAGTTATTTCATACACTCAGGAAATAGGCAGTGTGAAAAGCATTATAAACAAGAATTGGCACATTTTATTATTGATGAGCAAACAGAAAGGTGGGCAAGGCAGAAGCCAAAATTCACATATAAAAACAGGAAAAGTCTTAAACAGCAACTGTGTTATCCAAGATCTAATGTAATTACCCATGAACTGGAAAGAGGAACAAAGAAGTGTGGCAAGTGCAATTACTGTGAATGTACTGATACATCTAGGTTTTTTAGGCACCCTGAAACCAGACATTTATGGGAGATTAGAGCTAAAGCCGATTGCATTAGTAAATACTTAGTTTATTTAGCCTCCTGTGTTAAGTGTTATAAATTTTATGTTGGCAAAACCAACCGTCATCTCAAAACCAGGATTAGAGACCATCTATATTGCACAAAAAGCTCAAACAACCAAACTAAAAACCACCTCCAGAGGAAGCCTTAATAGGCAAAAATAGTAAAATGAAAAAAAGGCTTCTACCACAACGAAAATTTCACTGAAAAATTCTGTTAAAATGTAGGCTTTAATAAAACGAAGAAATAAAAAGCACACATCTGAAGAAGTTTTTTTAACTGAAAGCACTTATCCTGTTTGACCTGCAACTTGAACAGCACAATTTCTGCTTTTTATTTCATTTTATTAAAGCCTACATTTTAACAGAATTTTTCAGTAAACTTTTCGTTGTGTGGAAGCCTTTTTTTCATTTTACTAATATTGCACAAAAATGGGAGAAGAATACAGTGCATTAGCTAAACATACTATATCTATGGGAAATGAACACACGTTCTTATTCCAAGTAATTCATGTACAATATGCCAATGAAAGACTTGGTGATTTAGTAAATGACACAGAACAAACAGAACTGAAATGGATTTTTAGGCTTGGAGCCCATAGAGGGTTTGGGCTGAATGATACACTATCCCTCTTACCCGTCTTAAAGAAATAAGAATATTAAGAAATGAGTTTACATGGCATAAGTTTTACGAAAACATTTTATAATTATATGATTTAGCATGTTATTGAACCTGTATTTTATGTTAAATTGATTCATTATATGAATGAACAATGTTTTTTAAATATGTATGTACCTTTAAATATTTTGGAGGGAAACTGGTTTGTGTTGATTGGGTATGGTATAAAAACTTGAGTCTTTTATAAAGTGTTATGATGTGTCTGAGGAAGTAAATTTTTACGAAAGCGCTTACACAGTACATTTTTGTGGAACTGGAATAAACAGACTTGTGGAATCTTTAACAGTGTGCCTGTCTCCATACCTTGGGATTTTTTCTGATATATATATATATATATATATATATATATATATATATATATATATATATTCTTCTTCTTCTTCTTTCGGCTTTTTCCCGGTTAGGTGTCGCCACAGCGGATCACCTTGTCCGCACATTGAATGGCAGTGGAGTTTTACAGTGTCGAGTTGCCAGCCCAGCGCCCAACCTTCCACAGAAGTCACACTCACACGCACACCTAGGGCCAATTTAGAGTGTCCAATCCACCTGCAGCATGTCTTTGGGATGTGGGAGGAAACCGGAGCACCCGGAGGAAACCCACGCAACCACAGGGAGGACATGCAGACTCCACACAGAAAGCACCCCAGCCGAGGATTGAACCAGAGAACCTCTTGCTGTGAGGCAGCAATGCTAACCACTGCACCACCGTGGCCGCCCATATATATATATATATATATATATATATATATATATATATATATATATATATATACACACATATAACATTTCTTATATAGTCGTGTGTGTAAGACTGAAAATACTAAAGAGTATTTTCTTTTGTATTTGTACTTTTTCTTTTAAGTTTCTGTGCCTCTGGACCTTCGGTTGGCTTGTATTTCACTGTTGTTGTATATGTGATGTATGGTACTTTTGTTGTTCTTGTTTCTGTGTTGTTGTGCCCTGTTTTTGTGCATGAGCTTGGAGGAATGAAATTTCATTCAGCTGTATACTTTGTGTATTGTTGAATGACAATAAAGTTACTTCTGAATCTTTGAGCAAACACCAAATGCCTTAAATGATAGAAAAATGATAGAAAAATGAATTAAAAAAACACTGAAATACTACTTTAGAGCAAAACAATAAATACTTCTTTCCTACTAAAAAAGCCAGCAAATCATAAAACAACAAATATTTCTTTCCTGCTAAAAAAGCTCTTCTGGTAATCCCATGCTAAGTCCTGATTGATCACTGTCTGAAAAAGGTACCACATGGGAAAGGGGCTTTATTAATGTAATGTATAGGTTGTGTGCTAACACTGCGGTGGTGGTGCTGCGGTAGCGTTGTCGCCTCACAGTTAGATGTTGCACATTCGATTCTCAGTTAGAGCATCTTCTGTGTGTCGACATGCGTGAATGGGCGTTCCTTCGCTGAAGGTTGTGCGTTAGGCCCGTTAGGCCCGGCAAGGTAAAACTCTACTGCCAATCATTAGTGGACCGGAGTTCCGCTCTGGCGACCCCTAACCGGGAAAAGCAGAAAGACAGTTTTTATAGGTTGTGTGCTAACCCTAATCCTACCTTTAACCCAAACCATACTTATTATACTACAAAAACCCTTTCCCTAGCAGAGTCCCTCTCACTGCCTGTCTGTGGGTGTGCTGGATGAATTAGCTGACTGTACAGAGACTGCCTTTCAGACCCGCAGTTTTCTAGGGTCCAGCAGGAAAAGAAGATGAAAACACAAGCTTCGCACCCACTATTCCACGCACACAGACAAACACAATAACAATAAAGACTATTGAGCTTAACTCAACAGCAACTCAAACACCAAACTATGTACATTTAAAAGGGGGGGGGGGGTTGGTGAGTGAGTACTGCCAGTGAGGCAGTGTGTTATACGAACATTTACTGTTACAACTAAGTAGGACTTAATCAACTGCACTATGCTCAACAAACACACTGCCTTACTGGCATTCGGGTAGATTCCCAGGGCTTACCCAATCTGAGCAGAGGAGGACTAAGGGTCCAGAAGCCCCTAGAGAATGGTCCTAGTGAAGCCTGCTCTGAATTTAGAAAAGGCGTCCAGCTTGTAGTGCTTCATAAAGTTATAAGTATAAAGTTATAAGTCATAAAGTAGATAGACATACATGCATGCACACACGCACACTGGGGAGAGGGAGGTTCACAGCGACAGCTACCTTATTATATATTTTGAGCAGTTAAGTGCAAATTTTTCACATTCCTTTTAAACTAAGCAGCTACCAAAACTGAAAACTGTTTTATGTTTGGGAGTTAGGCAACTGCATTACGGAAATCACCTGCTTATTATGACTTAATTATCTAAGCAGTCCTTGTCTTTTTTTTTTTTTTAACCTTTTTAGATTTTATGTAAAATCACTAACTCGATATGTCAGAAGTTTGACTTGTATGTTTAACTTGATGGCTATTTTATATATACATGCATGCATATGCATATACATATATGTGATTATAGTTAAGTACAAAGAAGTGCGTAAACATCAGCATAATTCATGTTACCACTTCAAAATCCAAACTAACTGAAGAAAAAAAAAAAAACTAAACATCAACAGTGAAAAAGAAAAACAAATTGATTCCTTTTACGATAGCTTAACTCCAACCCTAATATTACCTTCAGACTAAATTTTTTTAAATGCCTTTAACTATGATGATTTTAAAAAGTGACACAGGTACACATACAGTAACAGAAAAAACACAACATTCCTTTCATGCAGTATAAATATATTTCTTTTTAAAAAATTTTATTCACTCCAGTATTACGTAAATTCTTCAATTCCTGCTTCCATTAATTATTATTCTTCCTTCTGAACATTATTCTGCATGTATCAATCCAACAAACTGTATATGTTTCTTTATCATTTATTCCTTCCCCATCCAAAAGATCAACTCAAGCTCTTTTATCCCCTTTACAATATTCACAACTTCAGGTACAGACCTTTAGACTAAATTTGTCTGAATAGTTGCAGCATAAAGGAAAAATTTTTTTCTTAAGTTAATGCACAGTGTTAGGGGCAAGGACAAAGTTAGGGTTAGCACACATAGCCACCCCCCCAACACCTTACTTATGTATGCTAACCCTAACCCGGCCCCTATGCATACACATTAAATTACGGAAAACCCTTTCCCCTAACAGTACCACTATACAAAACATTCTGCCACACATAAATGTACAACACTACATCTATCCCCTAATACAGTCCTTATTCTAACCCAAATCATCAAAAACACACCTACCACAAAAAGCATCTCCTCCCTTAGCCCTTAGTCTAGCCTTAACACACACAAGCTCTCGCCCCAACACACTTACTGAACAGACACATCTTCGAATTTCCTGTTTAAAATATAAGCCTCATGTGACAAAGAATGTATTCAATCTATTTATGCACCTAACCACACTGTGGAACCAATTGTTGACAGAGAAACTGATACCCATTCATACATTTTATATATACATATATATATATATATATATATATATATATATATATATATATATATATATATATACATACATATATATATATATATATATATATATATATATATATATATCTACACACACACACACACATATACATACACACACACACACACACACCTACATACATACATCTGCATACACACAAATATCCAGGTTAGTGGACTGATCACAGAATCCTTTTCAGTTGTGAACCAGACCAAAAGCATTTTTATTTACCTATAGCAACTATGGACTGAAAAAATAATGAATAATATTAAGAGACTTACATAGATTAAAAATATAGTAATAAATAATCAGAAAAAAGAAAAAGGTAAAATAGTAATCAATCTGAAAGAAGAACATGAAAATAGATAAGTGCACCAAACTGATATTTCGGAAAAATGAATCCGAAGAACCGGTCTATAAATTCCACTTGATGCCCTACATTGATGGTTCTTATCTCACTGTAAAAAAACAAGCAAACAAACAAACTCACTCCACTACAGCATCTACTCCAAAATTCCACATCTCTACACTTACTAATGGCTGACACAAAATTTGACTGGCAAATTTAGGAATGAGAAGTTATGTACATACCATAACGTTCCATGTTAGTTGTCTTCATCTCGCCTTCTTTCTTGCTGGATGGATGGGTTCGGAGCAGATCCTCGGCTCCGACTCGGCCTTTTACTAAAGCTCGAGAGCTATTTATCGGCTCGAGGCCTCCCCTTATCCCACAGTGCTAGGCGTCAGATATCCAGATCTCGTTTGGTAGAGCTAACACCATGGAAAAAAACACCTGTTCCCACCACAAGGTTTACCTACAGTGCTACAAACAGAGGAGGACGTAACCTAAAAAAGAGTCAACCATAAGAAGAAGGCCTCAAAAGGGATTCTTCTCGGTCCTAACCAGGCTAGGGGGATGGAGGGTGGAACGCAAGAAAGAAGGCGAGATGAAGAATACTAACATGGAACATTATGGTAGGTACATAACTTCTTAATGTTAAGTTGTCTATCTCGCCTTCATTCTTCCTGGTTGGGACAGCGTCCCTAGCACCTTAGCCCCGGGTGGCTCACTGAAACAGACTCTTGAGCACAGTGGAACCAAAAACAGCTCGACTCCTGGAGGCCATATCCAACTTGTAATGCGAAATGAAGGTATGAGGAGTGGTCCATGTGGCTGCAGCACAAATAGATTCCATTGGAAGTCTAGCCTGAAAAGCTACCGACGTAGCCAGTGCTCTGGTGGAATGAGCTTTTGGTTTTGTAGGGAGTTCTTTATGTCTCAGTTGGTACATCAAGGTAATAATAGAGGCCAGCCACCTGGACAATGTTACCTTAGAAACTGGTAGGCCCTGCTTGCCCTCAGCATAGGACAGGAAGAGCTGATCTGATTTTCTTGTCTGTTTGGCCCTATCCAAATAAAAACGTAATTGCCTGTGAACGTCCAAATAGTGTAACTTTTGTTCAGCTCTGTTTGAATAATTAGAAAAAAGACAGGAAGATCAATAGCCTAATTGAGATTTGTCTCTGAGGGTATTTTGGGGAAAAAGGAAGGATTAGTCCCGAGTGAAACTCTGTCTCTGAAAAATAAGATAAGGAGGACGAATACAAAGGGCTTGAAGTTCCGATACTCTTCTGGCTGAGGTGATGGCAACTAAGAAGAGAGTCTTCCAGGAGAGTAACTTTAAGGAAGAAGAAGCCACAGGTTCAAAAGGAGGAAAAATCAATGAAGTTAATATCAAGTTCAAATCCCACGGAGGGGGGGGATCTTTAACCGGGGGTCTAAGTAAAATAGTCCCCTTAAGAAAGGCCTTACAAAGTTTGTGGGACATGATACTGGACTCTGATAGGCCAACGTGAAAATTTGCGATAGCAGCCAATTGGACCCTAATGGTGGCAGATGAGGAACCTGCTCGAAAAAGTTCTGCCAAAAAATCTAAAACATTATGGACAGAGGATGTAAAGGGGTCTATCTTTCTAGCCTCTGCCCAGAAAGAAAAAAGTTTCCACTTACTAGCATAAGTCTTCCTAGTAGAAGATTTGTGCAAAGAAAGTATGATTTCATGTACTGGCTGAGAAATATGTGGAAGCCTGGCTAAGGTTGGAAGTGGAGCAACCAAGCTGTGAGGTTGAGAGAGTGAAGGGATTGGTGCAGCCCGCCCGACTGATGGATCAAGAGGTCTGGCAGTGGGTCCAGATTCCAGGGCTGTTCCAGCAGGTGATGATGCAGGAATGGGAACCAAATTTGTCGAGACCAGTAAGGAGCAACGAGGATCATCCTGGATCCCAAAGCGGTCATTTTCTGAATCAGTTTTGGAATTAAGGGAACAGGAGGGAATGCATAGAGAAGACCACGGGGCTAATCGTGAACTAGAGCGTCTCTGGGGGAATGGCCTGGGAGGGGGAAGAGTGTGAAGAAGTCGCTGCACTTGCTGTTGAGAGGGGTTGCAAAAAGGTCGCAGCAAGGTTGACCCCATCTGCGGAAAATTTTGTCCGCTACTGACTGATTGAGAGACCACTCGTGAGGCATAAGGATTGCTCTGCTTAGCCTGTCCGCTATGATGTTGGACTTCCCGGGGATGTGCGTTGCTATCAGAAACCGTTGAGAGATCGCCCACTGCCAGAGTCTGAGTGCTTCTCGACATAAGGGATAGGACCTGGTTCCGCCCTGCTTGTTGATGTACCACACTACCGACATATTGTCTGTCTGTCAACTGCATAGTCCCGGTAGGTAGAGAGTCCTGAAGAGCTTGCAACTCTAAAAGTACCGCTCTCATCTCCAAGACGTTTATGTGCAGATGGTACTCTAGGGGTTGCCAAGTGCCCTAGACAGTCCTGCCCTGAAAATGCCCCCCCCCACCCAATCAGGAAGGCATCCGTTGTCACCGTGGCAACCGGAGGAGGAAGGACAAACGGTCTGCCCTGAAAAACTTGAGGGGAGACCATCCACCAAGCAAGGTGGTATTTGCACAACTGGGTGATTATTATGTTGTGAGACATCAGATGCTGTTGAAAGGACCATTGGGTAAAAAGCATCCATTGAAGAATCCGCATGTGAAAATGAGCCAGGGGAAGTAATGTGATTGCTGCTGCCATGAGACCCAAGGTTTTCAGTACAAATCTGGCCTGAATTCTCTTGCACTGTAGTAACGTTTGAACGACTCCCTGGGGTTTGCGAAACCACATTTTTCCACTCTTCTGACCTTTAGGGTATGGTCTTAGAGGGAGTAGAAAAACAGACTCCCACAGCAGAGAGAGTCTTGCCTTCCTGCTCACACCTGGTAAGGGTATCCTTCACCTGTGGTCCAAACAAAGCCGAACCATCGAAGGGGGTATTGGTGAAGGACGCCTTAAAGGGGTCAGCAAAGTTACATAACCACATCCAGGCATGTCTTCTCAAAGCCACGCCTGTGCCTGCGGCCCTACTCGCCCCATCGGCTGCATAAGAAATGAGCCGCATGGAGGAGTTGACTATAGAGTTAAGGGTCACCAGCTGGGAGTTAATCTTTTCCTGAGACCCCGCAGCAGATGGATCCTGAAGGGTATCACCCAGTTCCTTAAGGACATCCCTTTGAAGGTGGGTGAAATGGCACAAATAGCTCAGCGACCGCATGGAAAAGGTCACTGAAGAAAACATCCGCTTCCCTTACCTATCCATTGTCCTAGATTCTTTATTAGGTGGATGGACAAGTACAGAAGGGTCAGCCAACTCCTTCTTAGTGGCTGCTGCAACCACCATGACATCAACAGGGACACCTTTTGTAAGAAACTGTTTGTCGGACGGGGCTGTAATGAATTTTGTGGGCCTGTGGGGAGTTGGTTCCACTGTGTCTGGGGCCGTCCATGCCTTCTGAGCCACCACTTCCATGAGCGGATCGAAAGGGGGAGGAGCCAAAGGGGTCGATCGCAGAGCAGACACCGGAGTCAGCAAGCTCCTCATGACCTCAAAGGCACCCCTATCATGCAGAGAAGAGGGTCCCCGCTCCGAAGAGACGTGAATCCCTCTTGGCACCGAGAGGGACGGCTCCGAGGCCGATGGGGCCAAGCTCACCTGCGCCGAGGCCCCGAGAGGGAGAACTGGGTCGAACAAGGGTCCGATGCCACTCGCCCCCTCGGAGCCGACAAGGGAGTCTCGGCGCCCGGATCCCTCCAAGGACGGAACCATTGAAGAGATCGGAGCCAACGAGGGAGCCGAAAGGTGTGGTATCGGCTCCGAAGTTCCTATTCGAGCCCCAACAAGCTCCGGCTCCGAACACAGTGGTAGAGTCGGAGGAGGAACTGTTGAAGAGACAGGGATAGCCACAGTCTGTTGAGAAGGGCTAGTCAACATTTTGGCCAGTGCCTGCGACTTAAGGAGCCTACTGACCACCCTCTCCAAGTCATGATCAGATAGCCTGGAGGACCAAGAGGAATGGGATCTATGGCTCCGCTACGATTGGAGTAATGGAGACCTGGGAGCCGAACGAACGGACTCTAACGAGGGAGACCTCAAATGCTTTCGGCTCAGAGAAGGCTCCGATAGCAATGTCGGAGCCGACTGAGGTCTTGAAGTGTTGGTTCCAGCCGGAACCGATGAGGAGGCAGAAGCTCCGCTTGGTGTTGGCTCCAAACAGGGAGCCGATGGTTTGGCGGGCTTTAAGGATTTCCCCGACAAAGGCTTGGCCAGGGATCCTTCTGGCTTTAACAAGCCCCTCAAAATGAGCTTATTCCTACACTCCTGCAGGACTCTCAGACTGAAGGCATGACAGACCGAACAGGAGTCCTGCAGGTGTAGGGAGCCCAAGCAATAAACACAAGAAGTGTGACCGTCTGTCAGAGACATCTTCTGACAGCACGAGTCACACTTCTTGAAACCTGAGACCTTGGTATCTTTAGACATATTACAGAAGAGATACCAAGGAAAGTTAACGAGTGCCTAAAACAATACACACACACACGCACTAGGTAAACTAACAGTAACAATACCACTAAAAGCACAACAGTTATCAAAGAAAAAATATCTATATATATATATATATATATATATATATATATATATTATACAAGATAACTATAAGACTAGAAAAAGGCCTAACTACGCCTAACACTACCCTAAAGGGTGAGGGGGGGGGTGAAGAAAACTCTGTAACAACTGAAAAAAGAGTTTCTAAGTGGGATCTAAAGGGGTACACAATCTAATTAAACTAATAGGGAAGAATAACTAAATATTACACAATACCAGCAGCAAAAAATACAATAAAGAATTATACGACCTGGAGCTGGTAAAAAACGCAACCTCGCAGCTGAAGCGGCAAACGAGATCTGGGTATCTGACGCCTAGCACTGTGGGATAAGGGGAGGCCTCGAGCCAGTAAACAGCTCTCGAGCTTTAGTAAAAGGCCGAGTCGGAGCCGAGGATCGGCTCCGAACCCATCCATCCAACAAGAATGAAGGCGAGATAGACAATTTAACATCTAAACTTTGCACGCACGCACACACACACACACACACACACATACACACACACAAAAAACTCCAATAAAGCTTCTAATACTGTGCCTTTGAGTTATCGCTTTTCTATTTGCCTCTGCATTTCTAGACCATCTATATAATAAAATTTGCAGTATTTCAGTGACGTGTCTAAACAAATTAGACATCTTTCTGTAGCCTTTTCCAGCGAACACAATGCAGAAGTGCAGAACATTTAGCAGAAGGAACGAACAGATGAGAAAATAGACAAGCTATAAAATGGAATTATATTGGTATGTGAAATACTTAGATGTTATGTGAAATTTAATAATAAAAGACTAGAAGAGATAGAAAGTGTGTTTTCTAGTCACTCAGTTGCAGTGCAATATCTTAGAGAATGTGCCTGAAACCAATATAAAACATGCTGCACTAGAAGCTAAAGGAGGAATGTCAAGAAAAACAGTTATAGAAATGGAAATAGTTCAAGGAGAGAGAGAAATTTCACTTCTTATTCATCCCAGAGAAGTCTAAGGGATGTAACTACCTGACTGACTTTTACGACAGAGTTCCTTCATAAATTGACTGAAACGCATCTGCATGATTTACTGCTTGAAGTGCCACACCAGGTTTATATGGCTCATAACCTGAAAACAGCAGAACAGCTCAGACCCACTTTTTAGTTCTAAATAATACTGTCCCCTCTTGTCTAATTACATTGAATACATCCATCAAAAAAAATCACACCACAAATTGGTGATGTTCATATACAACTGCAGTTAGGCCAAAACAAATTCATCAGTATTCAGGGACTTCCCAAAAGCAAATCTCCTGCACCTACTCAGCAACCAACCCACGTAACGTCCATTGCATTCCCTCCATGCCTCTCACCCCCTTAGTGTAAGAAATATGGGCAAAGCGTAAAATAATTGGGAGGAGAAGTCAAAGACCCAAAAACTGGAATACATTTTAAATACTGGATGGATGTATTACTGACAAAGTGGTGAATTTAAGCATATCATATGTGGTATGGGTGATGGAACACATTTCGCTAGAGCTGCAAGTGCTACGTTTATAAGGAAAAATGTCAAGTGGGATTCTGCAAGTTTTAGTGCTGGTCATCTATTTGAATTAATTTCTCTAATCTACAATACAATATTCCAGACTTTTGGTTAACAAAATTTACTGAAAATTGTAAACTATTTTTTTTTTTTAATTTGAACATTCACCCATGGAAAGTTACTCTATGATGGGCTTGACTATGCAAACAGCTGCTGCAAGGATACTGGGATCAGATTAAACGCTAAAACATGTAGTACAGTCCACAGTGTAAAACAAATTCCTTTTCATACTGCATAAATGGCAGACCCCCTAAGAATGACACTCTCACTAAAGGCCTAAGGTACCTGTGTGGAAGACTCCCTAGCCTTTGATTGTGTCTCCACTATAGTTAGAAAATCCTTCTATCTAGTCTAATGAATAACCAGTCATCCAGAACAAAGTATTTCTGATGTCATTTGACTTGCTAATGTGCAGCAAATCTATCAATAATGGGTCAGAGGTTGGCTTGTATGCCAGACACAGGTCACGTCCTAGTAGTACACAGGATACAGAGTATAGTGACAGGGCTCTGATTCAGTCCACGTAGAACATGTTATTTAGGCCTTGTATCCTTTTAGTAAGGTATCTCTGTGGGTGTTCCAGTTGTTGTGCATTTCCTGAAAGATGCATGCCAAATGAGGCTTTATATTCAATGATCGTCTTAATGAGGGCGGAGTAAAGGGGAACAATGACATCCCTAAATCAGGACACAATTCCTTTGTTTATAAGCCGTGCAATACAGAAGGGCTTTCTTAAAACAGACAGACACATGTTGGTCAAAAGTAAGGTCACTGTCACTAAACATTAACTTTTAGCCCTAAGAAAAAGTGCACTGGCAAACCCTAAATAGATTTAATAGAGCAGTACACAATTTAAGTTGCATATATAAGTATTAAGGCTGCGAGAGAGACTACTACTATTACTTCTTTACTTCCCACAGTTTAAAATTAATTTTATTTTCAGTTGTTACATTTCTGTCAGCAAAGAGTGCTCAAAACTCTCAAGATTGTTTGCTCCTGCAGATAAGCTCATCTCCAACTAAAATCAGTCAGCAATGAGACAAAAAAAAAAAAACAGCTAACAACTTTGCAGATGTGTGAATAAAATCTTTGCAAATTTCACTCAGAAAGCAATACACGGATTCCTCCTGACCAAATGCCTATACCTGCAGACTAATTATCACAACTGAGAGCACTTGCTAATGGAACAAATACTAACTAATAACTATGCAGATACAATGAAATTTAGTATGTTTATAATGTCTTTCATAACTTTTTCTTATTTTTCAAACCCATTTGCCTTTAAAAAAAAGAAGTTATGTAGTCATCATAACGTTCCATGTTTTTTGTAGTCTTCATTCTTGCTAGTTGGGTTCGGAATCGAGCATCGGTTCCTACTCAGCCTATTACTAAAGCTCGACAGCTTCCACCGGCTTGAGGCTACACCCTATCCCATCATGCCTAGGGAAGATTACCCAGATCTTGTTTGCAAATTACTAACATATTTTGAAGATTTTATGCTAAAACCCAAAGAAAACAGTTATTAGTTTATCTCCCATAAGACAAGGAATGAATGAGAGAAAACAATTCATTAACCCATAGATTTCCTCTCGATCCTCCAGGAGCGAAGGTTGGGGTAAGGAGGTTGGGATGCAAGAATGAAGGTGAGAATATGGAAAACAAACATGGAACGTTATGGTGAGTACATAACTTCTTTATGTTATGTTGTCCTATCTTGCCTTCATTCTTGCTGGTTGGGCAGCGTCCCTAGCACTTTCTTTCTTGGGTGGCTCAAGGGAATAAACTCTTCAGAACAGTAGAACAAAAAGAAGCTCTGTTCCGGGAGGCCACGTCTACTTTGTACTGAGAGATAAATGTATGAAGTTTGACTCATGTGACTGCAACACAAATTGAATCCATAGGCAGTGTAGCCTGAAAAGCAGATGACGTTGACAGCTCTTGTTGAGTGGCCTTTAATTTTTTCCTGGCAGTTGAGAATTATATGCATAGGTAATGGTGTCAGTACGCCATTTTGACAAAGTAATTTTTGAAATTGGTGCACTTTTTTTGTTTTCTGAGAAGGAGACAAATAACTGTTCAGATTTTCTAAACTCCTTTGTTCTGTGTAATTAGAAGCGTAACTGCCTGTGGACATCAAATTGGTGAAGCTTATATTCTACCTTGTTGCCATAGTTTGGAAAGAAAACACGGAGGTCGATGGACTGATTCAAACTGGTCTTTGAACACACTTTGGGAAGGAATGAAGGATTGGTTCTAAGAGACTCTATCTTTATGAAAGACTAAGTAGGGGGCGCATGGATAGAGCTTGAAGTTCTGAAACCCTCCTAGCAGAAGTGATGGCTACTAAAAAGGCTGTTTTCCATGTTAGAAATTTTACTTGGCAAGAGGAAGCTGGTTCATATGGTGGGAGAATCAGGGTAGTCAGTACCAAGTTTAGGTCCCAAGGCGGTGGTGGTTCTCTTATTGGAAGCCTTAGTAAAAAGGTACCTCTCAGGAAGTCTTTGCACAACTTATGAGACATTATCTTAGACTCCATGTCTCTCAAGTGGTAGTTAAATATGGTGGCCAACTGCACTCGTATGGTAGCTTCTGCTGCACCCTTCATTAAAACGTTCTGCCAAGAAATCTAAAATTGTAGTTACAGGGGCTGTGAAAGGGTCTATGTGATTTCTGGAAGCCCAACAAGAAAATATTTTCCATTTGCTAGCATAAAGCTTTCTAGTCGTTGTTTTATGAGATGAGACTATGATGTGTCTTACTGCAGGAGAAATGTCTGGAAGCCTGGCTAAACCTGGAAGTGGAGCAGCCAAGCTGTCAATTTGAGGGTTTGGATAGAGGGATGAAGCGTTCCTGACTGATGAGTCAGAAGATTTGGAAACAGGTCCAGAATCCACGGCTCTTCTTGGAGATGGGGCCACAGGAAGGGAAACCAGATTTGGCGAGGCCAGTAAGGAGCAATGAGTATTAACCTGCAACTCAATGATATGGCTTTCTGCAGAACTTTGGGGATTAGTGGAAAGGGGGGAAAGGCATAAAGAAGTCCCAGGGGCCAATCATGAACAAGTGCATCCCTTGGTGACTCCCCCGGAGGGGGAATTAGGGTAAGGTAGCCTCTGCATTTGGTATTCATGGATGTGGCAAAGAAATTGCAGCAAGGCTGGCCCCATTTGCAAAAAATCTGGTTTGCAATTTCCTGTTTCAGGGACCACTCATGAGGCATTAGGATCGCTCTGCTCAATTTGTCCGCTATCATGTTGGATTTCCCCAGAATATGCGCTGCAATCAGGAAGTGTTTAAAGGAGAATGCCCTTTCCAAACTCTTTGAGCCTCTCGACAAAGGGGGTAGGATCTGGATACGCCTTGTTTGTTGATAATCCACACTACCGACATGCTGTCCGTTTGTACTGCAATTGTACCTGATGGAAGAGAGTCCTGGAATGCTTCCAACACTAAAAGCACTGCTCTCATCTCTAAGAGATTGATGTGCAAGTGGTACTTGTGTTCTTGCCAAGTTCCTTGGACTGTCTTTCCCAGATAATGCCCCACGCACCCTATCTGGGAAGCATCCGTGGTCACTATAACTATTTGTTGTGGAAGAGTGACTGGTTTGCCCAGTACTACCTGGTTGGACTGAAACCACCAGTGTAGGTCTTTCTTGGAGGAGTCTGTAATGATAATTTTGTGGGACATGGGTAACTCCTGCATGGACCATTGAGCGAAAAGTAACCACTGGAGGACTCTCATCTGTAAACGTGCCAGAGGTACCACAGTTACAGTGCCTAAAACCTTTAAAATGAACTTTTCCTGAACTTTCCTTCTCAAAAGCAAAACGGAGACTTGACGACGCAGTGTCTGTACTCTGTCATGAGGCAGTTTTGCTACCATGTTTTCTGTGTTCAAGTCTGCCCCTACGAATGTAATATGCTGTGATGACAACAAGGCAGATTTTTCTAAATTTATGGTAATGCCCAGTTCCGAGCATAAATGGATGGTGGTGTCTCTTGCTTTGGTTAGTAGATGCTCGGTGGTGGCAGTGAGGAGCCAGTCATCTATGCTCAGAAACACCCGGAATCTTAGATGCCTCAGGTGATCTGTGACTACTGCCGTGCATTTGGTGAACATTCTGGGGGCTGTAGTGAGACCAAAGGGCAGAGCTTGGAATTGTAATGACTGGCTCCCGACCGAAAGAGTAGAAGTCTCCTGGATCACCTGTCCATTTTTATATGGTAGTACGCATCCTGAAGATCTACTGAGCCCATCCACTTGTCTTTCCCCAGAAAAGAGAGTACAGACTGCAGTATTACCATCCAGAACTTTGATTTTTTTTACGGACTTGTTCAACCTGCAGAGATCCAAGATCAGTCACCAGTCCTGTTTTCTTTGGAACTAAAAAGAACCTTGAGTAAGTCCCAGATCTGATTTGGTCTACGGGGACTTCTTGGATGACTCTTTTTCTTAGCAACCTTTGTATCTCTAGGGTTGCTTGATCCCTCTGAGAGGGCGGAATGTCTGGGACTGATCTTGTTTGTGGGGGGGAGAAGGGTATGTTGTTCCCCCTGGATATTACTGACTGTACCCATTTGTCTAGAGTGATGTTTTGCCAGGCTTTTGGGTGCAGTGATAGTCTGCCTTCAGAGGTGGACAGTCGGGCTTCCTTTCAGGAGCACTGGAAGGGTCTGCCAGAGAATGTATCTCTATCATTCTGATTCTGCGGACCCCCCCCTGCCGCGAGGTCGGCACCTCCCATTGTTATTTCCCCCTCTGCCCCTAGGGGAAAAATCACCACGTGCATCTGGGGAAGCTCTTTGGGATTTCCAGAACCACATTTTTCCCACCTTCTGGCCTTTGGGGTAAGGCCTCGTAGAGAGGGAAAAACGTACTCCCACTGCAGAGTTTTGCCTTCCTGCTAGCACCTGGTCAGAGTCTCTTTAACTTTTGGCCCGAACAAGGATAAACCATCAAAAGGGGCATCAATGAAGGAAGTCTTGAAGGGCTCAGCAAACTCGCAAAGGTACATTCAGGAATGCCTTCTCAGAGCTATTCCTGTACCTGCTGCACTACTCGCTTCATCGGCTGCATATGAGATAAGCTGCATGGAGGAATTGACTATAGAATTTAAGGTCACAAGCTGGGAGGACACCTTGTCTGATGCCCTTGCAGCTGTAGGATCTTGGAGGGTATCTCCTAGCTCCTTCAGCAGATCCCTCTGGCGTCTGGTAAAATGGGTTAAGTAGTCCAGTGACCTGAGTGTAAAGGCCACTGATGAGAGAAAGAAGTTATGTACTCACCATAACGTTCCATGTTTGTAGTCCATCTCGCCCTTCATTCTTACATATGGGTTCGGAGCCGAACATTGGCTCCGACTCTGCCGACTACAAAGCTCAAAGTCTCTCAGTTGGCTCGTGGCAAGGTAGGTATCCCACAGTGCACTAGTAAGAATCCCCAGATCTTGTTTGCTGATGTCTGCAAAAGGGATAGAAGGTATTTCCACAAGGAAAAACAAAGATGAAAGGTCTCCAACCCTATGAAAGAAAGACACTATCTTGTCTCCAGATCCTCCAAAGATACATGGACGGGGTAGGTGGGTGGGTTCGTAAGAATGAAGGGGGAGATGGACTACAAACATGGAACGTTTTGGTGAGTACATAACTTCTTTATGTTCTGCAGTCCTATCTCGCCTTCATTCTTACATATGGGACAGCGTCCATAGCACCTTTTTCTCGGGTGGATCACGGGAAAATACTCCTAAGAACAGTGGAACCAATCCAATTTATAATGAGTAATGAAAGTATAAGGGGTAGCCCAAGTTGCTGCTGCACATATACTGTCCATTGGAATTTTGGCTTGAAAAGCAGTAGATGTGGATATAGATCTGGTAGAATTACCTTTAATTTTAAAAGGGAGTTCTTTGCCAATAGAAGAGTAAATAAAAGATATACAATTTGAAATCCAGTTTGATAACATTATCTTGGAGACTGGCATACCTTTTCTGGTCTCCAAAAAAGATACAAACAATTGGTCTGATCTCCTAAACTCTTTGGTTCTATGTAGTTAGAACCTTAACTGTCTGTGGACATCAAGTTGATGGAACTTATATTCCACTTTGTTTGAATGATTAGGAAAAAAGACTGGCAGTTCAATAGTTTGATTCATATAAGGTTGAGAACAAACCTTGGGGATGAAGGATGGATTTGTATGAAGGGGAAACTCTGTCTGTATGAAAAATCAAGTAAGGAGGTTTGACTGAGAGTGCTTGCAGCTCTGACACTCTTCTGATGGATGTAATGGCTACTAGAAAAATAGTCTTCCATGAAAGGAACTTTAAATCACAAGTATGTGAAGGTTCAAAAGGCGGTGAGGTAAGTTCTGAAAGAAAAAAATTTAGATCCCAGGAAGATATAGGTTCTTGAAAAGGAGGTCTTAGCAAGGTAGTTCCTTTTAAAAAATATTTACACAATCTGTGAGCCATAAGTTTAGGTTCATGTTGTCCCAAATGAAAACTGGAGATAGCTGCTAATTGAACTTTGATTGCAGCAGTAGCTGTTCGCTGATGAAAAAGTTTGGTTAGAAATTCTAACACTAAGGGAATGGAGGCTCTGTATGGATCTATGTTTTTAGTTCGTGCCCAGAGAGAAAATCTTTTCCATTTGCTAGCATACAATTGTCTCATAGAAGATTTGTGAGAAGACATCAGGATATGTGTAACTGCAGGGGAGAAATCATGAAGCCTGACTAGGGATGGAAGTGGAGCAGCCACGCTGTCAAGTTGAGGGTGTGGAGACAGGGATGGAACGTGCCTGACATGTGTGTCAGAAGGTCTGGTACTGGGTCCAGAGTGCATGGATTGCCCAGAAGATGAGGCCCGAGAAAGGGGAACCAAATCTGACGAGGCCAGTAAGTAGTGATAAGAATCATTCTGCTTCCCAAGGTCTTTGCTTTCTGGATCACTTTTGATATTAGTGGAAAGGGAGGAAAGGCATAAAGAAGTCCTGAGGACCAATTGGACAGTATGGGTGCTGGAACCGACAGTTCCACAACAAATAGCACCGACAGCTCTGGCTCTGAAGGACCAAAATGGCTTGGAGGAGGAACAGAGGCAGGTAATATGGCCTTAGACAGCTCCAGAACCGATTGGGTCGGAGCCGGCAACAAATTTGCTAGCACCGACGCCTTCAAGAGTCTAACCACCACTCTCTCGACATCCTCCTCAGAAAGGCTCTTGGAGGATCTGGAAGACAAGGTAGGTGATCGAGATCTCTGTAAAATCAGAGATCTGAGAGTAGGGGACACCGGTAATAAATCTCTAGACCGGCTCAGAGGTAAGTGTTCAGTAGTCGGCTCTGAAAAACTTGGGGTCGAGACTGGAGTGTCAAAGTCAATAACCTCGACCGGCTCCGAAGGCAGAGAAGCCGAAGAGGTAGAAGGTTTGTCCAGTTTAGTAATTTTTTTGTGGAGGTCCAGATAAAACAGTCGGTGTGGGGACTGTGTTTTTACCAACTTGACTTTCTCTTTTTTTGAAGAGGGAAACCTGGAATGAGTTGATGAAGAGCTGGCTAAATCCTCCTCAAAGAAAGGTTTAAGGAGACCTTTCAAGATCAATTTGTTCTTCTTTTCCTGGAGAACCTGAGAACTAAAAGAGTGGTAAAAGGTACGTCTCCTGAAGATGTATGGCTCCTAGGCAGTAAACACAAATACTATATCTGTCAGGGACATTTTTTGAGAACATTTAAGACACTTTTTAAAACCCAAAGGTTTATGATCTTTATATTCTTTAGCCATATTGTCACAAAGGCAATCACAAAAAGGGAAAAGTAGAGGATGATAGGAAGAGAGGACAAGGTCCTCTAATTTAAACGGGCCTAGCCCTGCTCTAGAAAACACTACACAACAGAAAAAACAACAGAGGACTAGGTCCTCTAACTTAAATGGGCCTAGCCCTGCTGAGGAAACAACACACAAGGAAAGGCAATAGAGGACCAGGTCCTCTAACTTAAACGGGCCTAGCCCTGAAAGCGAAGGGAAGGTGAGATGGGAACAAACAAGCAAGCAACCGACAAAAGCTGGAATAGGTCCTGACTAAAAAAAACAGACCTATGCCCAAGAAAAATTTTAGTAATAACTAGCACATGGAAAAAAAGATACCAGAGGGAAAACAAGGCATGTGGAAGCGACGACCAACATTTTGCAAGAACAATTTGCAATAAAAGTTAGAAAAACACACTAACTACTACTACTAGGTAACAACAGTAAATTATTAAACTAACTATTATAGTCAAAAAAGAACCACAATAATAATTTAGAATAAGCAATATCCAACTTAGCCACAGCCATGAAAGAGGGCACTTGAACTCATAGACGCGGCAAACGAGATCTGGGGATTCTTACTAGTGCACTATGGGATACCTACCTTGCCACGAGCCAATTGAGAGACTTTGAGCTTTGTAATCAGCTCCGAACCCATATGTAAGAATGAAGGCGAGATAGGACTACAGAA
Organism: Protopterus annectens; assembly: GCF_019279795.1. Lineage (NCBI taxonomy): Eukaryota > Metazoa > Chordata > Ceratodontiformes > Protopteridae > Protopterus > Protopterus annectens. Next base: position 388,018,655 of record NC_056743.1, on the reverse strand, counting down.
GATCATACGCTTCCTATATCTGTCCATCATACGAGATTCTTTATTTGGTAGATGGACAGATGAAGTCTCAGCTAACTCCTTTTTGGTGGCTGCCTCCACCACCATAGCACCTACCAGGTCACCTTTTGTCAAGAATTCCCTGTCAGACGGGGCAGTTATAAATTTGTTGGGCCTCCTCGGAAAAGGTTCTACAGATTCTTGAAAGCCCCACACCTTTCAACTAACTACACCCAGAAGCTAATTGAAAGGTGGAGACACCCAAGAGGTGGAAGGTCGAGACCCAAATGCCTCCAGGTATACTGACTCATCCTCAGAAGGGGTAAGGACCTTCCAGCAACTTCTCTGCTTCAGGATTACAAGAATGCCTGAAAAGGAGACATCCTCAGAGGGTGATCGTGGGGACCCTTCTGAATCATCCAAGTCCGTGTCTGAAGTGACAGACTCAGGGGGGGTCTATATATGTTTTTTCTTACATACTTTTTTCCGAGGGACCTCCCCAGAGGGAGACTCTGGGAAGGTTTCTGAAGAAATGGTCTCACCTGATGGGGTGTCCTGTGACATAGGGTCTCTACGCCTGGGAGGAGGGGGTGGTAAGGATGCAGACTGTCACCTTTTGGGGAGGAATGTTTGGATCCGAGAGTGAAGCCGCCTGAGGTATCAGCACTCTCTTCATGACCTCGAAAGCACCCCGGCTCTGCTCCGAGGGAGCCCCGGGCTCCGAAGAGCCAGGGGAATGCCACCGAACCAAAACCGCTGGCTCCGAGGCCAATGTAGGCACTGAGCTAACCCACGCTGAGGTCCCATGAGCTAGACTTGGATCTAACAATTGACCGGTCTGACTCTCTTCCCCGGACCTGACAGGGGAGCATTGGCCCCTAGACCCCTCACTGTACAGTGGCACAGATGAGGTCAGAGCAGAAGATGGAGCTGAAGATCCAGGAGCAGGTCTCAGCTCCAACTGTTCCACTTTTGATTCCAAACGCTCTGGCTCTGAAGCCACCAGTTGGGTTGAAGGAGAAATTGGTTCAGGGGTGGTAATAACTGTTGGAGTCGGCTCAACAGTGGGAGGGCTCGAGAGAATTTTGGCCAGTGCCAGCATCCAAAGGAGCTTCTTTACCACCCGCTCCATGTCATCATCAGATAAACTCCTGGAAGACAGAGAGGAGTGGACTAAAGATTTGGCTGATATTGACTGAAGGATAGGTGAATGTAGCACTGACAAGATCAGCTCCAATACAGGGGACCGGCTACGGATCTCCATCAGTTCTTAAGTCACAGGTGGAGCCGATGAAATGGATATCTCGGACCCGAAAGCCTTTGGGTCCAATGTCGATTACTTAGGCTGCTCTCTCAATGGCTCCAAAGCTGGAGCCAAGGAAGATGCTCTTTTGGAAAATTTGTCCGATTTAGGAGAACTCTGTTTCCCTTTGACTGCCTCGGAAAAGGGAACTTTAAGAAACTCCCTGACGATTAATTTGTTTTTACGTTCTAGCAAAACCCTAGAACTAAAACCATGACATATTGAGCATGATTCCTGAAGATAGACAGCACCCAAGCACTAAACACAACTGGTGTGTCTATATGTCAGAGACATTTTTAGACTACAATTATCACACTTCTTAAAGCCCAAAGGCTTAGCCTCTTTAGTATCCTTGGACATAATGAAACCAAAATATTTACTACTACTACTATATATAGTTGGGAGGGTGGCCTAATGATTAAGGTATTTGCCTTACAAACACAAGGTGCAGGGTTTGAGTCTCACAAGGGATAATTGGCTAGGCTTACAATGGCTCGCAAGGGCAGCTAGCTTAGTACTAACCTGTGAACCTATGTATTAGGGGTGGGAAAATGACATAATGGTTAAGGTGTTTACCTCAAAGACACAAAGTGCAGGGTTTGATTCTCACATGGGGTAAGTCGCTAGGCTTCAAATGGCCCAAAAGGGCAGTTAGCCTAGTACTAACCTATGAACCTATTAACCTATATATTTTTTTTATCAATAACTAACACTAAACAACAACAAACCCTATTTACAAGAGAACAAGGGACCAGAGGAGAGGTCTCAAACTTAAGCAACGGTCTCCTCTGGTAAGAGGAAAAGTCTCTAAGTAAAACAACACTCTCTAACTATGACACACAAGGGAATGGTTAAGCCCTCTAGCTAAAACGGGCTGAGTAAAGGGTTCTCTAACTTAAATGAACTCTTTATTAAAAGGCAACCAAGACAAAAAAACTGACTAAAGACACAAACAATTGAAGGAGGGATAGGGTGAAAAATGGGGCCTAGCGGGAAAGAAACCTGTAAGCAGACAAAAAAGCACCAAGGTGAAGCAACTTTCACAATAAACTACACTCACATTAAAACTACACTAATATACCCCAAAACCAATATTAAATATGGAATGTAAGAATAAGAAGACTACAAAAATGTTTCTACTTACCCTGGAGCCTAGTAAGAAGCACCCAATCAAGTTTAGCTGTAAACGAGATCTGGGTAATCTTCCCTAGTCATGATGGGATAAGGTATAGCCTCAAGCCGGTGGAAGCTCTCGAGCTTTAGTAATAGGCCGAGTTGCAACCGATGCTCGGTTATGAACCCAGCTAGCAAGAATAAAGGTGAGATACGACAACATAACATCATTGTTTATAGTATAAAGCCAAGTACATTAATCTAGACATTCACCCCTGTAAAAACAAGCTAAATTACTATCTTAATTCCACTAATCTATGAATCTATGAACCTATGAACCACGTTATATCAATAGACTGCTACATATCACTCCACCCCAGCAGCCCAAGATCACAATTGTTACATATATATCTTACACCTACTTAAAAGGTATTAGATGAAACAAGTACTTCAGCAGTCATTGGAACCCCCCAACACACACGTTTATAATATTCAAGACAGGCATATTTCTCAATTGTCCTGATTTTCAAAGACTGTTCAGATTATTATCTCATATTTTAGTCTGTTCCTCGTACAGCTAATTTTTTTTCTGGTAATCAACTAGGGACTTGTTACTAAACAACCACACATATTTGAGTTTCTTCCTCCATATCTTTCAGAAAGTGCATGTTAATGCAAAAAGCTATTATTCTAGCAAATTTCCAAGTTAACAAGAATGCCCCTATTGTTGGGCCTTTTTCTCCTATCCCCCCCCCCCCCCATTATTTTGGCTTGGTCCAGATTTCTTGCGCTTGAGAAGTATGACGACAGCAAACTGTAAAAAAAAACTGCTTTACAATATAACATCAGTTTATGTCATGAATTTTCAACTTTCCCAGTCAACAAATGCAATAAATAAATTTTGAATACAAATATTAATAAGAACAAATGATTTACTTAAATTACTTCTTCATTCCCTTCAGTGTTGCCTAAGCATCAATGACAAAGTGGGGAATATGCTTGACAGTCTACCTACAACTAACAAAGTCAACACAATTCCAGTCTTTCTCAAGTCACTTTTTCTTGCAAAGCCTTATATCACGTCTAGTCCTATATCCAAATGACTGATGTGTTATAGTCTCCCCATCTAATCACTAATTTCAGCATTGCTGGTCTCCTTCCTCATCATCTGCATCTCCCAAGAACAGTCTCTGATTCAAGTCCAAGATGCTCCTTGTTCATCTAGTCAGCTCCTGTGCCTTTTCTGTCTTTCAAGCATTTTCCTTTGGAACAATCAATAAACTCTCACTGGTAAAAACAATACTAATTTCATGAACTTTAATCGTACTTTGACTTAGGAATGGGGACCATTCACATCATGGTATTAGAAACCCAAAAGATTAGGAGAAATTAAAAAAGCAAAAAGCAAAGAGATCCGTGTGATATAACAGAAGTAAACAGGATACATTACTGTGCAGCTAAATTAATTACTGATTAAGTTGTTGTACCACAAGAACATAGGGTAGTGAGGGAAAGAAAGGGGAGAAACATCACATAAGTATCGAATAGAGAAAACTATAAAGCAATTAAGACAAGAAGTGTCACTGTTAGAAGAATATAGAACAGGGAACAGATCAACAAAAATACTAAGAAAGATAGACATGATAAAAGCAATTTGCAGTATTAGAACACACCAGGATCTATCATGCACTATTGCAAATAAATTAAAAATCTCAGCACAGATGGAAAAACTTAGATTTACAGATAAATATAACGGAAAAGTACAAAATAAGCAATTTATTGATTACCCCAAAAAAGTTTTATAGAAAATTGGGAAACAAGGTAAAAAGAATTGAAAGACCGCCAAAAAAAGAAGAACTAGATACATTTTGGAGAAGTATCTATTTAAGACAGAAACACTCTATTAAGAGCCTGTGGAACATAACAAAGATGCTAAGTGGATAGAAGAAGTAAAAGAAAGAGTAAGAAGTTCAAAGGTACAGGATATGAAAGAGGATGAGGTAACAGCCAGAGAGATTGAAATAAAGTTAAGAAAAGCTTCTAATTGGAAAATATCAGGCTCAGATGCAGTACCTAACTTTTGGCTGAAAGTATTAACATCTTCACACAAAGATTGAGCCATAAGTAAGAACTATATATGCACATACCGAACAGACACAAACCTGGCTAACAACAGGAAAAACAATGCTTCTACTGAAGAGTGAACCTGCAAGCTATCCTAAGTTATAGACCAATAACTTGCCTTCCAACAACATATGAACTATACACGGGAATTGATGCTGACAGAGTTTATAGTCATTTAGAAGAAAACTCAATTATGGCAGTTGAAAAAAAGGGCAATAAAAGAAAGTCATATGGAACAAAGGATCGTTTGTTGTTAAATAAACTCATAGTGGAGAACTGTAAAAAAGAGAAGAATCTAATTATGGCATGGATTGACTACAAAAAAGCATTTGACTGTATCCCACATTCATGGATAAAAGTGTACTTAAAATGTACAAGATACACCCTACACTGATCAACTACATTACAGTGACCATGAAACAGCGGCAGACCACTTTTCAATTAAGCCATTATAAAGGACAAATTATTATCCGAGGAATAAAAATTCTATCTTGCCCTTAGCCCATTAAGCTGTCTACTTAACAGGTTAGGCCATGGCTATAATTTGGATCCTAAAAAAACAACAAAGTATAAAGACTTCTCATCTTCTCTGTCGATGATTTAAAACTGTATAGCTCACCAGATGAGGAACTTAAAGTACAACTGCAAGTTGTCACACCTTTTTCAGATGATATAAGAATGTCATTTGGTCTTGATAACTGTACAAAGGCAACCTTTAAAGCAGGAAAATTGCAGCATCAGGAAAACATCAGTTTGGGACAAGAATGTGATATAAAAGAACTTGAGCAAGAGGGAGTCTATAAATATTTGGGAATTGATGAAGAATCAACAATAAAACATGAACAAATGCGAATAAAACTTAGTAAGGAATATTTTAGAAAATTTAAATTAATTCTGAAAACAGCATTGGCATCTAGGAACAAAATGCAAGCTATAAACCAATTTACTCTTCCTATCATAACTTACAGTTTTGGAGTGACTGACTGGCCCCAAAAAGTGATGGATAGATTAGATAGGAAAACAACAAATATGCTCATCAAATGATTTATAAAAAACAGTGCATACCAAGATTATATATTCCCCGTTGCGAAGGAGGTATGGGCTTCCTTGAAATTGATTACATGTACAGATCTGCAATCGTAGGACTCCATACATATCTGCTGACCTCACAAGACCCAAACATAGTGAAAGTTTTGAAACATGAGGAGAATAAATCTAAGATGACTTCCCTGCTTAGTCTAGCAGAAGCATATCGGTGTTAAGCAGGAATGGAAATCAAACCAAAAGGAGATAAAAATCAGGCAGTAACTGAATGTGCCAAAAAACAAAAGAAAGAATATAAGGTGAAGTATCGGATGAGAAGACAAGAAATGTGGAAAATGCATTAATACAATTGCAAGTATAGAAAACTCCTGGAAGAACCTCATGTTGATCAGGATTGAATGCAGGAATTGTTAAGGAGAGGCAAATTCAACCCAAAAGATGAAAGATTAATATTGGAGGCTCAAGATAGTGGGCTATGCACACGTTGGTATACAAAGTCAATTGACCATGTGGGAGAAACAGACAAATGTAGGTTTTGTAAAACAGAATTGGAAACAGTCGCACACCTTGTTGCTGGTTCTGACATACTAACGGCAGAAAGACTGCATACTGAAAGGCATAATAATGTGGCAAAACTGTTGTACTGGGGTTGTGCAAACATTATGGTACTGAAGTGTCTGAAAAACACTGGAAACATCAGCCACAAAGCATCACAGAAAATGAAGAAGTCTACATCACATGGGATCACCCATTACCAACAGGTTAAAAGACAGATGTGAGAAAAACAAATATAGTGGTCCATGAAAAGAAGACAAAAGTAGCATTAGTCATGGAAATCATTACACCCAATGACTACAGTGTCTTGCGTACAGAGAGACATAACGTCATAAAATATCAGCCAGAAACAAGACCAATGTGGAACAAAGATACCCAGACAGTTCCAATAGTAGTAGGATCAACGGGTCTTATAAAGAAGAATCTACAGTCATGTTTAGATATGTTGCCAGTACAAGTAACTCTATAGGAATTGCAGTAGAGGTCATTACTGGGCACACTGCGGGTGCTGCGAAGAGCATTTCTGGCTGACATCAAAGATTGAAACAATACTAGTCATGAACTTTAATCATACTTTCACTTAGGAATGGGGGCCATTCCCGTCATGGTATTAGAAACCCAAAAGACCTGGAGCAATTAAAAAGTATAAAGTTCTCTATGGTCTTTGTCAAAACAATGAGAATCAGAGTTCCTTTCTGCTTGTTGGCTTATCCTTTGTTGGATAAATTTTTTCTTTCCTACTCAGCCTGTAGCCTGTTCTGCATCCAGAAAATGTCTTTCATCCTACAAGGAAGAAAATATACGAGATACAGCAGCTTGAACCCAACATCTGCCCCTCAACGTTCCCTGATTACTGCAATAAACTTGCTTCTCTTCTGCCTAGTGTACAGTGAATAATCATTTCCACAAATATTCTGCTGTCTCCAATGATTAATAATTTTCATTTGTGCCACATTTTTGTCAGGATCACCTCTTTCTGCTGGTATCATTGCATCTTACAGATCTTGGTTGCTTTCTCATGGCCATGTTTGGAGCATACATTAAATGTGCCCTTTCAATTAACAAAACCTGATGAGCAGCAGCAGTCCAGCTGCTTATTTTTACTTCCATAATCCTGGCCAAGGCATTTGACACAATTCTCCACTTGGGCATTCTTACCGCACTGAAGAAGTTAGGTGTAAACTCTTATGTAATGTGGTGTATTGCCAGCTAACTCACGAACAGGATCCAGGAAGTTAGAATTGGGGAGTCCACGTCTACAAGGAGGCCAGTCACCAGTGGAGTCCCTCACGGATCAGGATCTGAGATAGATGCTTTTTGGCATCTATTTCTTTAAAGTCAAAGCCAAAAATCAAGTGCTTCTGGCTGACTGAATTTGCAGATGATTGCAGATTAGAAGTCACTGAATGCCCCAACAACACTAATCTTCTCCAAGGACGGCAGATGCAAAATAACTGGTATCAGAACCATGGACTATAACTAAATGCAACCTCCAGCATAGCCACTAAACAAACAGCACCATAATTACCCTTTATTAAGATTTAAATCTTGCCAGTGATATAAATATGAACTGCTGGAGAGAGAGGTATGTATCCCATAGACTACTCAATTTTTGGAACAAGCTCCCTAGCCATGTGAAGCAGAGTTCCTCTCTAACCCAATTCAAGTGTAACTTGGACAACTGGATGGAGAATAGGAACTTCATCCCTGATTTGGCACCTATGTCTTTAACGGACACAGGCAGTCTTTAAATGGTGCATTTTCCAGATCCTTGCTTGTAAATGTTTCATCTCCTAAGCCCATGCCTATACTTACCAAGGATACCAGAACTTGTCAGAGATTTAGGATGCATGGCTAGGCTTAAAAAGGCCTCAGTGCTTGTTAGCCATGTACACACCTATCAACTAAACAGGAGTGCTTCTTTTCTGAAAAAGTAGTGGCATCTTGGAAAGGAATGACTATGCCAAGTCACAGATCAATCTTACCCCACCCTTCCTTCTGTTCTTCCTTCCCTCAGGTGTTTTCTCAACCCTACAGCCTGGCTACAAATAATCTCTGACAAATAGGTTCTGGGAATAATTTGGAGTGGATGTACTTGGTAGTGGATAGAAAATGTTCCACCTTTCAGGGGAGTTCCCCCACACCCACCTGACCAGACAGAGCTATTTCCTCTAGTGTTTCATCACACAGCAGATGCAGGATTATAGAACCGCTGCCTGCAGTACACAGACCAAAGGATTTTACTCCATAATCTTTTTGGTACCAAAAAAGGAACACTCCTGGAGACCTGTCCTAGGTTGTCATAATGATTAAGGTCTTTACCTTACAGACACAAAGTACAGGATTTTAAAATAACATCTGGTTATTGAATATGCTAATAATAGTCTGAAGACCGACAGCCTAGCATTTACCTATGGGCAGAAAATCTCATTTTTCTCTGTACTCTGTCTTCTAACTGTACTATTTTTTGAAACAGCTGTTCTTGAGAAGACACATGCTCAGCCAGCCTTTTCTTCATTTCATCCTCTGATTTTTGCAGTTTTATCAGTTCATCTGAACTGCTAAAGCTTATTATATTTGTTCATCCTTTTGTTATTTGAGTTTACATATTTCTTTAGTATTTCATTTATTTTAAACACTTCCAAGTGAAACTGATTTTTTTCCCTCCACATTATTGGAGCCATCTACTCCACCAATGCTGAAACTTGAACTGCTTTTATCTGAACTACAAGAGTCGTCTTCTACTTTTCTTGCTGATTTTCTCTCAGGATCTCCAAATGTTTTCTTTGATGGTGTCCAAGCAGTGTAATTACTATCATGTGACTGAATTTTACCCAGACTGAAAGTTTCAAATTTCACCAGCCTTTTTTCTTTCTTTCTGTACACTTACTGTGTTCACTCTGCAAGAGCTCAATTTAACCTGTTGATCTTTGTGCAGCTACCTTGTAAGTCTTTACCAAAGAATCTTTATAAATGTCTAAAATTAATCTGTACATCTTTTATAGAAATCCATATTCCCCTCAAGAAACCCCAATGTACCCAATCAAAAGTCTTTTTCCATGTCCAGGCTTATCCCCAGTAAGGGGTTCCCTTTCTTATTAGCATCTTCTTGCAATAGTCATTTTGATTTTTGAAGTCATATGTTTGTCTAACTCACCCAAAGGCGCATTGGTCAAAGTTAGTAAAATGCAGTAAGAACTCTCTTACTGGTCAATATTACCATAAAATACTTGTAATTATGGTTGAAGGCTGAAATTGGTCTATAAGAGAATGGATTCATTGGCTACTTTCCTTCTTTTGGAATGACCAATACTACTTATTTTCAAGATTCAGGAATCTTCCTTCCCTCTACTAACTGGTTAAACAACATGCACTTCTCTGTTAATCTTTGGCTCCCCATTTTTCACAATTCTTTTGAAATACCATCATCCCCAGATGATTTATCTGAAGGGTGATTATTTATCTGAACTTTTTAACACCATCTGTGTCTATAAGTATTAACAATCTTCCTACCTGGTCATTTTATAATTCTGATGGATAAATCCCCTAAGGGTAGTTCTATATGTTCCCCATATAACTTTCTTTCACAGATTACTTTTCTGCTACCTTGGATTTTTAACTATGTATATCTGGTACCTAGACACGTTATCAAATAATCATATCGTTATAGCTAATTTCTTAGCCTTTTAACCTATCCAGACATTCTAATTTTTTTTTCTTAGCATGACTTAGAGGTTTTAGCTGTCTTACACATAGCTGACCCTATTTCCTTTGAAGTGTCTTAATTTTTTACAGTAACCTTAAATATCTTTTATCTGCAACCCACAATCCTTTTGATTTAATCAGTATTTCCTTCTCATGATTTATTTTGAGTTCTTCCCATCCTTTGCAACATTCTGTGGTTTACTTAGCATAATCTTAAAGAATTTTAACAATTCTTTATTTTACCAAATCTCAGATAATTTCAGTTTAATGTACTGTGATGGGAATTCCCAATGCTGCCATCTCTGACTTTTCTGCAACAGATAAATTCATCACCCGATTTGTATGATCCAAGATTACTCATGGGAACGTTTTGTTCTCGTTAGGAATGTTGCTGCATTACATGCACTGAGAAAGCAGTATTTAAAATTATACTGTAGATTTGACCAGCTGCTATAGGACATATGATTTTTGTTTCTATAGGAAAAGTAATAACTAAATAAAAGGAGTTTGTTCTGAAGAAGTTTTTGAATTGTAAGAAGAAAGGGATAAACAATAAAGTATTCATATTCTGCATTTTGAACTTTTTTTTGTATGGTCTACACCCACTGTGATTTTGGATAACATAAAGTCTGTCAATTATTTTTTATCCCCCCCCCCCTGCACATCATTCTTTCTAACCTGTCACCTAATCTCCTATGTCCACACTGGGTCTACCAACTGGCCTCCTACCTTCTAAGACTTACTCTGCAATTGCTGGGACTGATCATGGATCCTAAGGGTGTCTCGTGGGTTCAACCATCTTTGCTTGTCCTGCCCCCCCACTTGTTGACCACATCCAAGGGCAACTTCCCCTATGAACTATGCCTCCCCATAAAGAGCATTACTGATGAGCACTTTTCTACATAGGATGGGCATGCCCATCTCTCTCTGTCACTTTAGTCACCCAAGTTGCTAACTGAACCTGGGTCAGCTGGGCTGTAGTCTGTGCTTTATCCTTGTACATTAGCAGAACAGCCAAAGTTCATTAATTCTTGGCCACATTTGCTGCTTGCAGTGCAAAAAAATAAATTGTGTCATTGTTTATTAAATCACCTTCATCCATCAGCCTAAACACAGTAGTAGAAGACTTTAGAAATCTCCCAGCTCCTATAATAGTATTTTGTTTCAATCTTGCACTGACATCCATTTTGTTGTAATGTTCCAGTCCCTTCTTACATGTATTCCTTAGTGAAAACAGACTGCAACAATATATTCTACAGAGTTGTTCTTTACAGTAGCCATGTCCATCAGCCCATAGAAGGTAGGAAAAGCTTTTAAAAATGCCCCAGCTCCTGTAACTGAGTACTTTGCTTTGGTCCTAGTTTTCATGATATGTTCCAGATGAGAGTATTCTTTGAGTGAGGTATCTATCACTCCGGCAGGTTCTACGTCTTACTGGATTAAAGATAAGATGTTTTGTGTGGATATTGTTGGTGATGCTTGTTTTGCAAACATAAAGGAGGTAGCCCTGGACAGGATCTAATGAGGGCTCAGGCTGAGGTTACCTCTAAGATTTATGCATGTATGAGAGAGAGAAGAGAGATCAGATTCTAAAGTATTCTGCAAGGGTCAGAAAACTCAGGCCTTTGATTTTCTTTCTGAGAAAATGTTGGGATCTTTTAATTTTGGGCAGGAACCTGCTGAAAGAAGTGCTGTATTCAAATACGGGTCTAATAAGGGAAGAGCAAACAGGTATAACACTATCCTTTAACTAGGAGAAAATAAACTTGGTGATCAGCTGGGCTAAATAGAAAGGTTTCCTAATGACCGTGGCTACATGGTGGTCATATCAGAGCTCGTCAACAAATATACCCAGTTCTCTTACTGCAGGGGAATGACCACTGCAGTTTTTTGTGTTTTAGATTTGAAGCCAGACAAAAGGCTGAGATTGAAAAAATTGTGGACTGAGACAGTGCTTCATGCTGGTAAGCAAGTAGCATGGCACATTTTCAGGCCGTGTGCAGCTAGAGTTTCTCACAGCTGAGAGGATTTGTTCAGGGTTGATGTTTGGTGGGGGCAGCGTGTATAGGCTACTTGAAGATGGGGGGGAGGGGTGAAGCTTGAATTAAATTCGTCTCTCAGTATGTCAGCTATGGTCTTCAGCATTTTCATACTTCACTATATGTTGTTCTTCGGGGCACATGTACATTCGCTATAGTGGTAATTTTACCCTATCAAAATCTCTTCAAAAACACATATCTAGCCTCCTTATCTATTTGCTCATCTTCTGTTTATAAAGTCGTTTCCCTCAATATCAGTTATTAACCCTTATGTGTATCTCATGCATAGAGTGGAATATTGTTCATTGCTAAAAACCCACTTTAACTATTTTACTATGCTCCACTATTTTAAGTGTGTTGCTTGCTATATGGTGATATGTGGTTTCATTTTCTAAGATATTTCAGGATCCTTGAACACTTTGGAATGCAAATGGGCTGACTGACCCTAATGTTATTTTCTGAGTCTCCTATTGTGCCACGTGGCCATCTTTTTCTTATACATGTTTCTGAAGCTTTTATTTTCCTGGCCAGTGGGTTTGGTACCCTTCTTTTTGTTTATATTTCTTTTCCATGTTTTCCTCAATCCTAGTTTTTCCCAGCTTTCCAAGCTTAAAAAAAATAAATAAATAATTAAAGATGAGCAATAAAAAAGGTGAAATTAAATACAGTTTAGACTCATCTACACTCAATATTTGTAAGGTGATATATGTGCTCTTAGTAGGTAAAAAGAAGTCATGTACCTACCATAATGTTCCATGTTAATTGTCTTCATCTCGCCTTCTTTCTTGCTAGTTGGGATCGAAGCCGATCCTCGGCTCCGACTCGGCCATCTTCAATAGCTCGACAGCTGTTTACTGGCTCGAGGCTACCCCTTATCCCATGATGCCTAGCACTAGCTACCCAGATCTCATTTGAAATAGCTAACCCAGACATAGCTATAGGAAGAAAACCCCTCCAAACAAATGGTTAAACATACCTGTCGTACTATCTAAGTCAGTAAAGGAAACAAACCAGCAAACACTCAGCCAGTGAAAACTGAACTCCTCTCGGTTCAACAGAATAGGGGGATGGAGGGGGGGGACACAAGAAAGAAGGCGAGATGAAGACAACTAACATGGAACGTTATGGTAGGTACATAACTTCTTTATGTTAAGTTGTCAATCTCGCCTTCATTCTTGCTGGTTGGGACAGCGTCCCTAGCACCTACAATCCTGGGTGGCTCATTGGAACAGACTCTTCAGAACAGTGGAACCAAAGCTAGCTCTACTTCTGGAGACCACATCCAACTTGTAATGAGAAATAAAGGTATGAGGATTTGCCCACGTAGCGGCGGCACAGACAGAGTCCATGGGCAATCTAGACTGGAAAGCTACAGAAGTGGCTAAGGCCCTGGTAGAATGACCCTTCGGTTTGATTGGCAAGTCTTTGTTCCTTAGTTGGTAGATAAAGGTAATGATATGAGACAACCACCTGGATAAGGTCACTTTGGAAACTGGGAGACCCTGTTTGCCCCGAGCATAGGAAAGGAAAAGTTGGTCAGACTTCCTTATATCCTTTGTCCTATGCAGGTAGAAACGCAACTGTCTATGAACATCCAATTGATGTAACTTGTATTCTGCCTTGTTGATGTGGTTAGGGAACAACACAGGTAGGTCTATAGACTGATTCAAATTATTTTCTGAGCAGACCTTTGGAAGAAAAGACAGATTAGTCCTCAGAGCAACCCTGTCCTTATGAAATACTAAGTATGGAGGACGGACGGATAGTGCCTGAAGTTCAGAGACACGTCTGGCTGAAGTAATAGCTACCAGAAAGAGAGTCTTCCAAGATAGAAATTTAATGGAGCAGGAAGCTGCCGGTTCAAAAGGGGGCATAATTTATGAGGTTAGTACCAAATTAAGGTCCCAAGGAGGAGGGGGATCTCTCACTGGGGGGTCTAAGGAGAGTAGCCCCTCTTAGAAACACTTTACATAGCTTATGAGACATAATGTTGGCATTAGAAAAACTGACATGGAAATCTGAAATGGCCGCTAATTGAACCCTGATTGTAGCAGAAGCAGACCGCAAATGAAAAAGTTCTGTTAGGAACTCCAAGATCTCGTGGATATGGGCTGTGAAGGGATCTATATTTCTATCCTCTTCCATTTACTAGCATAAGTCCTTCTAGTGGCAGACTTGTGGGAGGAAACAATAATGTCGCAACTAGCCGGGGAAATACTGGGAAGCCTGGCTAAGGTTGGAAGTGGAGCAACCAAGCTGTGAGCTGGAGCGTTTGAAGGGACTGATGCAGCCCGCCTGATTGATGAATCAGTAGGTCTGGAATCGGATCCAGAGTCCAGGGCCACTCGAGAAGGTAATGGTGCAGAAAAGGGAACCATATCTGTCGAGGCCAGTAAGGGGCAATGAGGACCATTTTGCAACCCAACGACATAGCTTTCTGAATGAGTTTTGGTATCAGGGGAAACGGAGGGAAGGCATAAAGAAGTCCCTGAGGCCAATCGTGGACTAGAGCGTCTCTGGGAGGGTGACCAGGAAGCAGAAGAAGGGAGAAGTAGCTGCTGCATTTGCTGTTGAGGGGGGTGGCAAAAAGGTCGCAGCAAGGCTGACCCCATTTGCGGAAGATTAAATCCGCAACTACCTGATTCAGAGACCACTCGTGAGGCATGAGAATAGCTCTGCTGAGCCTGTCTGCTATGACATTGGACGTCCCAGGGATGTGCGTTGCAATCAGAAATTGTTGGGAGGAAATCGCCCACTGCCAGAGTCTGAGGGCTTCTCGACATAGGGGGTAGGACCTGGTTCCCCCCTGCTTGTTGATGTACTACACCACTGACATGTCCGTTTGAATTGCAATGGTACCAGAAGGAAGAGAGTCCTGAAGAGCTTGCAAAGCTAGGAGCACAGCTCTTATCTCTAGGACATTTATATGCAGATGGTACTCGTGAGCCTGCCAAGTGCCCTGGACTGTCCTTACCTGATAATGCCCCCCCCCACCCTATCAGGGAGGCATCCGTGGTCACTGTAGCAACTGGAGGAGGCTGAATGAAGGATCTGCCCTGAATCACTAGTGGGGAGACCATCCACCAGGAAAGGTGCCTTTTGCATGCTTCTGTTATGATGATCAAGTGAGACATGGGGAGCCATTGAAAAGACCACTGCGTGAACAGAAGCCACTGCAGGATTCTCATGTGGAAGCGGGCCAGGGGTATCAGAAGAATTGCCACCACCATAGAACCCAGAGTTTGAAGGACGTACCTGATTTCCACTCTTTTGCATTGCATGAGGACATGAACTTGCTGGCGAATAGTGGACACCCTGTCCAAGGGTAGCTTTGTGGACATGCTCCTTGTATCTACATCTGCTCCTATATAAGTAATAGATTGACAGGGCAACAAGGCAGATTTTTTGAAATTTATGGTAATGAGTAGCTGGGAGCAAATCGAGATTGTATAGTCCCTGGCTTGAAGGAGTTGATGCCTGGTAGTAGCAGTAAGGAGCCAGTTGTCTAGATATGGAAACACTTGGAATCCTTGACACCTCAGGTGAGCCGTGACCACTGCCATACATTTGGTGAACACCCTGGGGGCTGTGGTGAGACCAAAGGGCAGAGCTCTGAACTGGTAATGGCTGGCTCCCAGCCGGAAGCGAAGGAACCTCCTGGAGCATCTGTCCATTTTGATGTGATAGTACGCATCCTGGAGATCTATAGAGCACATCCAATTGTCCTGACCCAGAAAGGGTAGAATGGACTGTAGCGTGACCATCCGAAACTTTGTTCTTTGAACAGACTTGTTTAGTCTGCTGAGATCCAAAATAGGTCTCCAGTCCCCTGTCTTTTTTGGTACCAAAAAGAACCTTGGGTAAGTTCCGGATCCATGTTGGTCTGCCGGGACTTCCTGGATGACTCTTTTTTTTCTAGCAGTTTTGAAACTTCTATAACTGCTTGGTCTCGCAGATTGGGTGGAACATCTGGGAGGGACCTGCATGACGGTAAAGGGGGCTGAACGAAAGGAATTCTGTAACCTCCGGATATTACTGAAACTACCCATTTGTCTTGCGTTAAGCTTAGCCAGGCTTTTGGGTACAATGAAAGTCTTCCCCCGACTGCCTCCAGAGACGGACAGTTGGGCAACACCTCAGGGATGTTGGAAGGGCTTGTAAGAGAAGGATTCTCTACTGCCCTGGTTCTGCGGACCCCCTCTGCCATGAGGGCGGCATCTGTTATTATTGTTATTTCCTCCTCTGCCCCTGGAGGAAAAATCACTACACGTGTCAGGCGAAGATCCATGGGATTTCCGAAACCACATCTTTCCACTCTTCTGAGCCTTGGGGTATGGTCTAGAGGGAGTGGAAAAATGGACTCCCACGGCAGACAGAGTCTTGCCTTCCTGTTCCCACCTAGTAAGAGTGTCTTTCACCTGTGGTCCAAAAAGAAAGGAACCGTCAAAGGGAGTGTTCTTGAATGATGCCCTGAAGGGTTCCGCAAAATTACACAGCCGCATCCATGCATGTCTCCAAAGTGCCACGCCTGTGCCTGCGGCTCTACTCGCCCCATCGGCTGCATAGGAAATGAGCCTCATGGAGGAGTTGACTACTGAGTTAAGGGTTGCCAGCTGAGAGGCCACTTTAGCCTGAGCCCCTTCAGCTGAAGGATCCTGCAGGGTATCTCCGAGCTCTTTCAGGAGATCCCTCTGAAGCCTGGTAAAATGGCATAAGTAGTTCAGTGACCTCATGGAAAAGGTCGCTGAAGCAAACATTCACTTCTCATATCTGTTCATGGTCCTAGACTCCTTGTTAGGAGGATGGACAGAAGACATTTCCGCTAACTCCTTTTTAGTGGCTGCTGCTACCAGCATGGCATCCACGGGAACACCCTTAGTAAGGAACTGCTTGTCAGGGGGTGCAGTAATAAACTTGCCTGGTCTCCTCAGGGTTGGTTCCACTGTATCCAGGGCTGACCAAGCCCTTTGAGCCACCACAGACATTAGTGGATTGAAGGGCGGAGAAACCCAGGAGGTGGAAGGTCGGGAACCGAACGCATCCAGGAATACAGATTCGTCCTCGGTAAGGGCTAGGGTATTCCAGTTCCCCCTCTGCTTAAGTATTTCTAGGATGTCCGAAAAGGAAACATCTTCAGAGGGGGATCTCAGGGACCCTTCCAACTCATCCAAATCACTGACTCGGGGGAGTCAATGTGTTTCCTCTTGCACTTCTTCTTCCGAGAGGCCAGCACACTCATGACATCGAAGGCGTCCCTGCCACGATGAAAAGAAGGCTCCGAGGAGACCAGAATCCTCCTCTGCACTGAGGGAGACGGCTCCGAGGCTGATGTAGGAGCTGAGCTCACCTGCGCCAACACTCCGAGAGGGAAAGCGGGGTCGGACAAGGGTCCAATGCCACTCACCCCCTCGGAACCGACGAGGGAGTCTTGGCGCCCAGATCCCTCGATGGAAGGCCCCATCGAAGGGATCGGAGCCGACGACGGATCCGAAGGAGAGATCGTTATCGGAGCCGACGGTTCCATGACTCTAACCCCAAGAAACTCTGGCTCCGAGCTCAATGGAGTCAGAGGAGGAACATCGATAGAAACAGATGGAGCTGACACCTGTTGAGAAGGGCTGGACAACATTTTGGCCAGTGCCTGTGACTTCAATAACCTGCTGACCACTCTCTCCACATCATGGTTTGAGAGCCTGGAGGACCGAAAGGAGTGTGAAGATCTATGACTACGGTCACTTTGCAGGAGGGGAGACCGAGGAGCCAAATGAATGGACTCTAATGAAGGGGACCTTGGCCTTTTTTGAGTCTTTGACGGCTCCGAGGAGACTACTGGAGTTGAAGAGAAAGCAGTCTCCTCAGTTCCGGCTGGAACTGAAGTGGAAGGTAAGCCTTGGGCCGATGACGGCTCCGAGCCGACGATTTGGCTGGTTTAGGAGACTTCACTGGCAAAGTCTTGGCCGGTGAGTCCTGAGGCTTAAGCAGCCCTCTCAAAACAAGTTTATTCTTGCGCTCCTGCAGAACTCTTGGGCTAAATGCATGGCAGATAGAGCAAGAGTCCTGCAGGTGTACAGCGCCTAGACAATAGACGCAAGAAGTGTGCCCATCTGTCAAAGACATCTTCTGACAGCATGAGTCACACTTCTTGAATCCTGACACTTTGGATTCCTTAGACATAATACACAATAAGAAATACCACTAAAGTAACAGTAAACACTACCACACAAACCACAAATAAGACAGAGTATACTACAAGATAAGGATACATCTTTTTTTTTTTTTTTTTTTTATGAATTAGGCAGCCTCTAACTAAAACAACTACCTAAAACAAGGAAAAGGAAGAAAATTCTATAGAATAAGCTATCGGATAGGGAAGAGGTGGAGGTGGGGGAGGGGAAGAACTCTCTAACTAAAACGAGTTCTGAAAAGCCCACAAAAAAACACTAAACTATCACAACTAGTTAGCGACTACTAAACAAATACAATAAGGACAGAAATTAATTCCTAATCCGACTGAAAAGGTAGTAGAAGAAAAATATACGAGCCTGAGCCAGTACCATGAACCTCACAGCTGAAGCGGCAAACGAGATTTGAGTAGCTAGTGCTAGGCATCATGGGATAAGGGGTAGCCTCGAGCCAGTAAACAGCTCTCGAGCTACTGAAGATGGCCGAGTTGGAGCCGAGGATCAGCTCCGATCCCAACCAGCAAGAACGAAGGCGAGATTGACAACTTAACATCCTTTTTTACACCGACACTTCTTCCATACCAAATGAGAACTAATGTACAGTTCGTGAGTACCATAGATGTTCTTCATCTTGATCATTACTGCAGTAGCTTTTGCTATATGGGTTATATCCTGCCAAGGATATAACAGCTAGCCAACTTCCAAAGCTTCAGGGCACCTTCCATGTGCCCAAACTATCAAGCAGCTCAAGCTGAGCTGATAGGCAGGTTTGGGCATGAATTCCTTTAGAGCTTTACTGACGCCGAAGAGTATGCTTCTCTGAGGATCGATGATCAGCTTGTGCTTTCCTTATCTGGGCAGATAAGTTCTCTTTGGGGGAAAACCTTCCATTTTCTTATTTTTTTTTTACTGATATTCTATTACTTTACTCTTCAGGAAAGTTATTTTAAAGCCAGGATTGCTGTGTTTTAATGGATTGTCTTGAGACTGATGTACTTTTAAACAAAGCACTCATTGTTTCTGTCAGGTTAAAAGTAGTGTTATCTAACTGATAAACTATTTTCTGTGGAGAAATTGTGTTTATTTTAAGGTTGTGGGACTGCTATAGTGTTTGAAAATGTCAATTTTTTTTTTTTTTTTTTTATGGACTGGTAGTTTTACTCTAATTTTTGCTTGTTTTCCCCAGGACACAGGCATCATTTTCAACTTGACCATGAAACAGACTCTCTCTCTCTCTCTCCCATGGTCAGGCCTTCCTCCGGCCAGGAAAAAAAAAGTTAAGCAAAAGGTCTTTGTCACCACAGCAGTATAGCAATTTGCTACAGCCTCAGACAGGTGACTCTTCTGTGGCCATTTGTTGCACCTCACACCACTCATCTTTTACCCTGCATCCCTCTGGTGTAGCACGTATAGCCACTATGGACCAGGGGTTAGCCACATCTTCTGCAGCTGTTGGGGTCCCTGCAGTGGGCAAAGAAGCTCTCTTGTCAGTCCTGGGAGAAGGAAAAGGGAAGGTTTTCTTGTTGTGTGAGAATGCTCAGTGCATCCCTGGGGAAGCAGTGGATGCCATTTGTAACACAGTTGGCCCTATGTTTGCTGTCAAAAGGAAACAGAAAACCAAGCATGTATCTACTCTTCCAAACTTTGTTTGGATAGGAGTAGTTTACTGGGATTGCCTCGGGGTTTGATTCAGGCTACAGATCCTTCTTGTAGAATAGCTTCCAGTAAAAGAAAGAGGGATGCCTCCTTTCCTGAAGAGATTCAAGATTGTGAATCTGAACAGTAAGATGCAGGGACACATTTACAGTTTTGTCCTCAGATTTCTGATTCAGACTCAGAAGAGAGCTCACTTTCTGAATCTCCCTGTTGGGGTTTCTCTTTAACTAAGACTACTGCTAGAATGCCCCAGTGTTTTCAGTCGGATCAGTCCCTTAAAAAATACTATGAGTTATTACAGAAGGATCTTCCAGAACCTTCACCCATTTCTCCTGTCCTGTCTGCTTTAGAGGATGTGTCCTACTGCTTGCAATTTTCCTGATAGTCAGCCAGCTGTCCCTAAAAAGGCAGATAGGATGTATAAAGTTTCTCAGTCTTTTAAATTTATATACATTATTCCCAAACCTGGCCCAGCAGCTATTTTGTCGCCTCACAGTAAGATGCTGTCCGGTTCGATTCTCAGCTAGAGCGTCTTCTGCGTGGCGACATGCGTGAAATGGCGTACCTTCGTTGAAGGTTGTGTGTCAGGCATGGCAAGCCGGTATGTAAAAATCAACTGCCAATCATTAGCGGACCGGAGTTCCGCTGTGGCGACCCCTAACCGAGAAAAAGCTGAAAGACACAAACAAACAAACAATATATATATATATATATATATATATATATATATATATATATATATATTTATATATATATATATTTCAAAAAAGGAGGAGTTACCAGACCACAGCTAAATCGACCATAAATTTATTTCACATAAAAAAGGGAAACCTGGTTAGCGGTTTCACAGCCTAAAAGCTGCTTCATCAGACATTTTAGGCTGTGAAAGGGCTAACCAGGTTTCTCTTTTTTATGTGAAATAAATTTATGGTCGATTTAGCTGTGGTCTGGTACCTCCTTCTTTTTTGGATATTGCTGTTAACTTGTGTGGAGGGTTTGTTTACCTACACCATTTGCGGTTTGTTTTTTGCTTGAAAAATTTGTATACTTCTGCAACTTAAACAATGAGTGAGAAGGTCACTGAAAAACCAATCAGTAAAAACAAAATGAAAACTCCAGCAAAGCTAGAACTTCCAATAAGTGACCTCCCAAACCTCTTGTGCATATATCCCATGTGTCTCTGGCACAAGAGGTTTGGGAGGTCACTCATTGGAAGTTCTAGCTTTGCTGGAGTTTTCATTTTGTTTATACTTCTGCAACTTTGAATTTCAGAATTTTAAATCATCAGGCTCATATGTTAAAGGTTATTCTGACATATTATGAAAGTAGAAGAAATTTTTATCAGCTGTTTCTTCTTGTGAAGAAAAATATGCTTTAAGTAACTTAGTTTCTTCTACTGCACAAGTCACTACTCACTGTCTACACTGTGTGTGTGTGACTCTGTTAATACTTCTTCCATGGCTATGGCCACTGGTACGGTTTTAATGAGGTTTGCTTGACTGCATTCTCAAAATCTTCCAGATGATGGCAAAAATTAAATTTAAAACTGTCCCTTGGATGCAGATTTAGTGTTTGGCCCCTCTACTGCAGGGGTGATCAAAAAATGTGATGAAAGAGGTAAGTTGATCCAGGGAAACACTAAGATTTTTCAGCCCTCCTTTTCCAATTCTCCAAAATATTTTCTTTCTCTTCTTTCAATTTTGGCAGAAAAACTATCAACAGAATTCAGGTAAACAGGCGTTTAAGAAGTGGCAAGGAGGTTCCAAAATCTCTCAAACTTCCCAAAACCAAGGACACTCCAACATGTCTGAAGGACTATTCAAGAGACTGAGTGATCCCTCCCCAACCTGCCCCTCTTTTTTTTTTCTTCAAAAAGTCTGTATCTCAGTTTTCCTCTTTGGCACCATACAGTTTAAGAGAAATGAGTTCTGAAAATTATTCACCTGAATTAGATGGCAGTGGAAGGAAATTTCTCCTTTCCGTGAGATCATTCATCATCTTGCACATCAGACTGTTTTGCTTCCATCCGTTCATCATATGCTACTCCAAGGAGTGACAGAACCAGTTACTCCTTTGCACGTGGGGAAGGGTTTTTTTTTTTCAATGATGTTACTAGTCCCAAAGAAAGAAAACACTTGGAGACCAGTTTTGGATCTTTCTTTCCTAAACCTGTTTGTGATAGTGTCCAAATTCAAAATGATTTCATTTCACAGTCTGTTGCCTCTTCTTCCTCTTTCAAGTTTCCTGGTAAGACCAAACTTATAAGATGCTTATCACATTCCTGTTCATCTAGACATCAGGCATTTAAGGTTGTGTGTGTCTGGATCACATTATCAGTTTTCTGCCTTACCCTTTGGAATATCTACTGCACCAACTGTGTTCACAAAGAGTCTATCTCCAGCTATAGCTCATTGCAGGCTATAGGTTATCCACATTTTTCTTTTTATTTAGATAACTTGTCTTTGGAGAGTCTTTTTCAAAATATCAGTAATCTCTCTCTTAGCTGACAGATCTCTTGCACAAGCTGGGATTCCAAGAGAACACTCAAAAGTAATTTTATTTTTAAGGATCAATTTATTTTTTATTTTTTTTAAACAAGAAACATCTTTATTACATTATCACTTATGACACAGGCAATCATGCATTTCTATAAATGAAAAATTATACTGACACATTCCCAGTGCAAGCATTTTACATCACAAACCATCGTGACATAATAACAAGTTGCAAACATTATACCTCTTTATAATCCTCCTAGTCATTGTCAGTCAAACATTACATACCTCAATAAAATCTGCCTTCTTTTAAATCTCATTCCTCCCTTGTATGTATTGTTTCCACAATTCCCATTTTTCCTACCCTTTTCTAAAGATCCCAGTTCCAGCTGTTTTATCCCTGTCACTACATTCACCGATTCTAGTACAGCTAGATTAGACTTTGATTTTCCTTTTCTAGTAACTGCTTTTTGGCAGCCACCATATTTAGACTTAGAAAAGCCTTACTTTGTCTAGGCAATTTAAATTCAGTATCATAGCTCACAAAATAATTCCAAATAGTTACATCAGTTTGCTCACCCAGCATCTCTGACAGAGTAGTCTGCAGGAAATATTTAAAGTCTGCTACCACATTACACTCCCAGAAAATATGTTCCCAGTTTTCTCTTTTTTCCACATCACACATCCAACATTTGCTGTCTATGTGAGGAAAAATTCTCTGGAGTCTACTTGGGGTATAAAAATATCTATGTAAACATTTCCAAGCAAAAATCCTAAATCTTCTAGATTTTGTTGCATATTCAGGAAACATACATATATATACCCCATTGTTTCTTTGTGTACTGCTTATCCAACCTTCTCTGACTGATTCCTATAGTTATCATGCAATATTTTATATGTTCTACTAATTATTCCTTTTTATTAATGGCAGCTACTGTTCTACATTCTACTAAAAACTCTACCAGTGCTGGTCTTTCATTTAGGACCCCGCTACTTCATTCACTTTGCCTACACTCTGATATCAAATCTTGAAAGGGAAAGCAATCTCTAACTTGTAGTTCAAATAAATTCTTGGCATCTTCCCACTCTATTACCTTTCCCTCTCTAGTTATTTACTCCCGATACCCTGGTTCCATTGCCAGTTTTCTCCAATAAATTCCAGCCCCATCTTGCCTAATGTCTGTATCCCTAACTGCAGTCATCCCTATTGGCAGAATCTCCTTTCTCCATTCCCATGTTGGCTTCATTCATAGAATACTTTCTGCTACTTTATGAATACAATATTCTGTATGATTATTGTTATTCTCCTTAAAGGTCTGCATCCAAAATCCCAGTCTTTCTTTGTTTCTTCAGCTTCCCTCATTTCATCATCATCCCTTTCCACTTTGAATTATAGTTGCTTGTGCTGCGTATAGGAGCCTTAACTGTGCTGCTCTGCAATGCCCCTTCAAATCAGGTAATCTCAATCCGCCTTGTTCTACTGAAAGAATCAACTTATGCCACTTGATTCTAGCCATCTTCCCCTCACAGATAAAATCCTTCAGCTCTTTATTAATGGTTATCCACAACGTCTCTGGTTAATAAAAATATGCCTGACCTGTGTACAAGAGTAAAGGAACTAAAAACATTTTAACTGCTGGTATTTTACTATCCATATTACAGAGCTTTAATTTTCATAGTTTTTGTATTATTTTTTGTTTAGTCTCTTTCCACATATTCTTAGCTGCCACACCAGAATAATTTTTTATCCATACTCCTAAAAACTTCATGTCCCCATAAATATGGATATTGCTGAACCAATTTGTGTGTGGGTACATAATTTATCGCTACTGTCTTTGTGTTCCAAAAATATATGAATCTGTCTCAAAATGGTCCACAACATTGTAATGTCCTTTTCTGGTTTTGTCAGGTATAAAATAATAACAACTGTGAAGAGAGCCATCTTTTTGTGACTACCGTACTAATTATATCCTTGAATTCCTGAATGCTTTCTCTGCATCAAGACCTACCACAAACAGTGGTATTTTCTTACACTCTGCTTACCTCGGGATCATCAATGTTCTGTTAATGTTGTCAAATGTGTGCCTCCCCCTCCACAAAACCACACTGATCCATATCTATCAGTTTTGGCGTTACCTTTGCCATTCTTTTAGTCATTATAGACAAACACTTTATAATCATGGTTTAGTATACAAATGGGCCTGTATGAAGCTGGATCTGATGGGTCTTTACCCTCTTTAGCTATTACAGCTACCGGCACTTTCTTCTAGGATGTCAGTACTTCTCCTCCTTTTAAAATACTGTTAAACAAAACCTTCCAGATCTTTAACAGTTGTTTTACTCCTAATTTTCAAACTTCCACAGGAATACCATCTATTCCTGGGAACTTTCCTGTAGATTGGTTATACATCACAATTTTTATCTCATCTCCTCCTATCATAACTGCTAGTAATTGATTCCATAAATATTAACATTCGTACTTTTTCCTGATTTCCATATTTCTCTGCTTTATACAGACAGTCATAGAATTTCCAAAATATTTGTAATACCTTTACAGGATCTCTTCTTACCTTCCTTGTTATAGGCTCACTAAGCTTGGCCACAGCCCTTTCTACTTTCTGTTGCCTGAGTCATCATGCTAATAACTCTAGAGTACAAAAACTTTTATCAAAAAAAACAGTTGCTTAACAGAAATATTTCTAAACTCATGCATATTATCAAGGTAATGCCTTACTTTCTGTTTATCATTGTGCAGTTGCTGCTTTTGTTCTCTGAGATACTCCCTATTCTACAATATTTTAACATTTGTCAGCCCCTCTAAATCATTTTTGTTACTTCTTAACCATCTTTCCCTTTCTTTTATTTCCACCCTTTTAAACTCCACTTCAATTTTATCCCACTCACTAGCTATATTTTCAGAAAAAAAACTATTTTCTTTAATAGGTCCTGAATAATTTCCACTACCCATTCCTTAAGTTCCTCTCTTTTTAACAGATAGGTGGGAAAGCGCCAGTTTATCATTTTTATTCATTACTCTGTATTTTTATTTTATTTATTATTGATGCATTATCTGAAAAAGTTATTGGCTTCATATCAAGACCTTCAATTAAATGCAAATGTTCCTGTCAAATGTAAATTCTGTCTAGCCTAACCCAGTTTTGTATCTCGGGGAATAATATGTAAATTCACTAGGAACTCCTAGTACTGAATTCACATCTTCCGTGCCAAATATTTTCAAACATTTCTTCAAATGTCTACTCAGCTTTCTTATACTTTTCACTTCTTGCCCCGCCCCTCCCCTCCAGACACACATTCACTGCTGCAAAACAAATTCCACTCACCACCTGTAAGTAATATTCCTTGTTGAAGATGATCATTTCTCCCACAAGTTTCTTGAGCTCCATTATAGCAGTTTTAGGTGGAATGTAAATACATGCCAGTGTAATCCTCTACTCTTGTCAGTAACCCATTAGTACTGCAAATCTACCATTATCACTTTTTTATCCTTTTCTATCACTACTGGAGCTCTTTAAAAAAAAAAATAGAAGTGCTCCTCTTTTCCTTTGTCCTGGGTATTCTGCTGAATAACCATCCTGAAAACCTTTCTTTAATCAAATTCATATGTTCAGCTCTTTCCAAGTGCGTTTCCTGGAGCATAGCTATTTGCACTCTACATTTTTAATATAATTCACTACTCTCTTTTTTGTATTTATCTGTGAGACCATTGATATTTAAAGACATTACAGAAAGCATCACTGTATTAAAAAGTTATTACTCCCACCTTTTATATACAAGTTTTTTTTCTTTGTTAAATATCTAGTTCCAGTTTTTGTGTTACATGCATACACTGTTTGGCAGGTTACTTTTATTGACGTGTTTCTTGTCATATCCATTTCAACCTATGCCACATATTACAAAATGTTTTGTTTTATTGAAAGCCCACAAAAAAAAAAAAAAAAAAAAAAAAAAAAAAAAACAGACCCCCAATATCTCTGTAAAACCTATTAACTTAAAAGTAACACACAAAACTATGTACATCTTCAAATATTGAACATTTACCCTTCTAATAGGAACAAATGTCACAAACTGACAGCCACATTCAAAGACTTGAGTTAACCTAAAAGAAAGGTTATCCATGCCGTGACGACCGTGCCCTGGCCCAGCAATCAAGGAGCCTCAATCCTCACCACTAACACTAGGGAGGTAGTCTCATAGACGAGAGGAAAGGATAACTAATACACACAGTAAAGTAGAATTTCCCTTAAGTGCACACAGAGATCACAGTCTGAGGCTGGTTGATCCCTTGCTCACCAGGTCCCCAATAAGACTCCCCACAGGCACAGATATAGGGTCCAGGTCTCAGACTAACTGGGCAAGCTAAAACCTCCAGTACCCTCTCTGTCCAACCAGTGATTCGTGTCTCTGCCCAGGTAGCTGATACATACACACATACAAACACACACACACTTTGAGAAGAGGTTATACAACCACACAGGCTTTCCTGGGAAAAGGCTGGCACAGG
Source organism: Protopterus annectens (assembly GCF_019279795.1). Taxonomy (NCBI): domain Eukaryota; kingdom Metazoa; phylum Chordata; order Ceratodontiformes; family Protopteridae; genus Protopterus; species Protopterus annectens. Next base: position 387,991,920 of record NC_056743.1, on the reverse strand, counting down.
TTCTCCAGCTGTGCCCCTATTACCCAGACCATACGGTAGTAATTCCTGCCACCACCCAGTTAATTATCAGCTACTAAAAGGCCCTTAAAAGGGTGTCCAATTATTACTGTGCAACATTATAATCCAATTGGGAATGTGACCATACAGTCTAAGGCTTATTAGAGTGGCCTATTACAATAAACTCTATATATATGCAATGTACTCTTATCTCTACACAAACCAGCCACAGGTAAAGGTTTCTAAAATATTTAATAATAAATAATTAAAACACAAGAGAATACTGCTACACCACAGAGATATCTAAGAGTTCAGAGATCAAACAGAAACTTAAAATAATACAGCAGGACAGGTCTGATTTCAAAGAAAAATACCTAATTAATATTTACTAGCTTTAACTATTCCTACAAGAAATCACAGTGTTAAAACTTACATGTGAGCATAAGGCAGAGTGCTGAGTTAGATATCCAAGATGAAAATACTTTCAGTCTCTTGTGAGAAATAGTATATAAACATTACTAACAAACATGTCTCTAAGGCCCTCCCAAATTACATCATTTTTTACATTTAGTCTGGAGTTCTCAGGCCACAAACTGCATTATTTAGCAATCTAACACCTGCTCAGAAACTTACAACAATACAAGTCATTTCACATGTATACTCTAACAGAAACAAGAGCAATAATGCACATTTCACATCTAAATTCTGGTCATAAACTTTAGCCTTAAAACAATGGGCATGAAACCTACATCCAGACTAACTGGAGCCGAATTCTAACATGAAAGGTTCGCAACATGCTTCACTGGGCCAGTAGAGTGCAATGTTGTCGCATATTTTGTAGTTCCACCTTTCCCAGTATTCTTTTACACTCAAGAAAACATGCCTGTATTTTACATTTACTTACAAATACCAGAATTATATATCAAATTCTATTTGACTAGGCTGGCAGCCTTCACCCATCTCTCCCCAATCGTCACACATGCTAAGAAGCATGGTACAGCCTGTGCTTCTATTAAGTGCTGTCTAATTTTGTCTTATCTTTATAACTCTCCCAGCTGGGAAAACATCTGAATGTTTTCAGAGAACATTATCTTCTAGCTAATTTCTCTATCAGATTGTCTCCATGGAGACATGAGGACCAGATCCAGAATTGCTATTAAGCATACATTTATTTGTTAGAAAAAAAAACTAATAATATTCAATATTCTTTTACATTTCTTGTTTTATCTTAAAACTCATTACTAGATCAAGCCAAGGGCCACAATCCAGTCACACCCAAGCAAGAATGAGAAAAAAGCACATTAACTTTTTTTTGTCATGCTCATTTAACCAGAGGAAAGGAGAAAGAAAAAAAAAAGACTAAAAAGGAGCACCTGTTTGCAATAGTATCCCTAATAAACTTAAAAATAACTGAGAAAACTTTACTTTATAGCACACAAAGAAAATTGTGCACTATAAATATAGTACTATTAAGAAAGACGTTTTACTTGCATTTAACTTTCTTCCTCCTCTTCCCCTCCCTCAGCATTTTTCTAAACATTAATGACATGAAGTAGGGCATACACTTTACACTCCCCCAGAAGTCCAAAAAGTCCAATATTTCCAGATTTTCTTATTCTGTCATTTTCACAAATATAATTATTGCTTTGTAAACACACATTTGTCAATTTCCAAGTTACTGGTTTTAGTCCTGTACATCTCAATCTCATCTACCAAATCCAGTCTCTGCTTCATTTCCAACATACTCTCGATTCTTCTAGTCAGCTCAAGTACTCCTTATTACCAGAAAAGCAAAAAGCAGGATCTCCTGTTTCACAGTTCACTTTTTGTTGGACAAACTTTTTTATTTCCTCTCTAGCATGTACTTCTTCTAAAAATTATTTTGTCCCTCCGGGGAAAAGTATTTTGAAGAGAGCTGAATCTTATGCTTGATTCTTGATATTCCGTGAATAATGGAATACATTTACTCTTCTTCTTCCTGCAGAAAATGATTGTTCATTATACACTAAACACTATAGTGTCTCCCACTTTTATTACTTTGTCCTTCTGCCACAGTCTTGTCAGAATCAACTTCTTCTTCTGGTAGGATTGCATCTTTACTATTAAAGGTCTAGGTTGCTTTCTCATAGGCAGGTTTCCAGCATACACACAATGTGCCCTTTCATCTAACAACTCCTGCTGTGGAATACCAGTCCAGTTGCTTATTTGTGCTTTTATAAAATTTAATGAGTCTGTTCTTCATTTCGACTTCTTATTTTTGCAGTCTTATCACCTCTTCTGACTATCTGTTTAAAGCTTCTTCCATTTTTTCCACCCTCTTGTTGTTTGAGTTGATACACTCCATCAGTGTTTTGGTTTGTTTTAACCAGGTCTGTGTACACTTGTCGTATACTTTCCTCCAGATTACTGAAAGTCGTCTGGAGCTTGCACTGTTTTTTGCTGAACAGCTGCAGAACTTTTCCCAGTCAGTATTTTTTCCTCACCTTTTGTAGCTGATTTTCTTTCAGATCCCATGTATTTATTTTTTCCTGGCATCCAGGCAGCGCACTTCCTAGCCAGTTACTGACATTTACCCAGAAACACAAAAGTCTAGTGACCTTCTCTGCTGAGTTTCTGTTTTCACACTGGGAGAGCTAGAATTAACCTGTTACTGAATGTGTAGACATCTTGAAAGCTCCTTCAAAAGTCTTTCTTGACTCTCTCACACACAAATGTGTTCCTAGGATGTCAACTAGATACCTCAGTTGAAAAAGCGTTTCTTCCACAAGAAAAAATAGATCTTTATCTAAATCTATGTCTAAGGTTTTCTACTCAGACTTCAGTCACTGTGAGGGAATACCTCATGATTTTGGGTCTCATGTCATCTACGATTCTCATGATACCCCCTGGCAAGACTCCACATAAGAAAGGTACAGTGGTATCTGAAATCTTAGTCTCTTTGGCCACAGCATCAACACCCTTTATCTTTTCAGATCCCATAACTGCGGTTTGTCAGAAGAGAAATCACTTGGTGGAGACCAGATTTCCCCTGCTCCCTCCCTGTCCCAAAACAGTCAGTCACCACAGATACTTCAGACTTTGCTTGGGGAGCAGCTTCAGAAGAGATAAAAGTGCAGGGGTGTGGGACACCAAGGACAGATGCAAGCACACAAATATTAAGGAAATGCTTGCCCTGATCAAGGCACTCAATTCTCTGAACCATTTTTGCTCCACGTGACTAAAACAAGTGGTTACAGACAGTGCCACAGTCATGTGGTACATCCAAAAACATCCAGGTCAAACCCCCTTTACAGACTAGCCATGTTAGCTTGCGATACAGCTTCACAGCACAATCTAACTCTGCATGCATCCTACATTCTGTCAGAGCAAAACTGTGTGGCAGACAAACTGAGAAGGACCAGGGCAGATCCTCACAAATGGAAGCTAGATATGGGGTTCTTCCATGATTTGATCCACCTGTGGGGAGTTCCTCAAACAGACCTCTTTGCCTATTCTCTGAACAATCAACTGGAAAAAATCTGTTCCAGGACTCCACGGATGAAGGCCTGGAAGACATATGCCACTTCTTTTCTTTGGGCAAGAATTTTCCTGTATCCCTTTTCACCCTTTCCACTAGCATCCAGGGTACTTCTAAAGATTTAGAAGGAATCTCCCATGATCATTGTAGCGACCGTCTTCTGGCCCCAGGCAATCGTGATTATTCCTTCTTTTGGAGATGGCCAGGGGCAAATTGCCACAAGCTTTCTTACAGAACGGATCTACTCACACAAGAGCAGGGGTGTTTTGATACACCCTGACATCAATCATCTTTAACTGACTGCCCTGACGATAGGGTATAAATTCCTTTTAGGCACATGTTTTTTGAGGACTTTCAGCAGGTACTAACAGATTTCCATTTGGTGCCAACAACATAACAGCACCCCATTCAGGGCTAGTTCTTCTTTGATTTTACAATATTTGTGTGCGATACTGTCCTATAGTCTTTTTTTACTCCTCTGTCAAGGTTCTTTTATCAGCCATTTCAGCATGTTCGCTCATGGATCCTCCTCTCTCAAGGCAGTCACTTGTCAAAATGTTCTTGAAAGGGGTTTTGTCTAAAAGGCCTCCAAACAAACCAGTGGCCCTTCCTTGGGATCTTGTGTTGCAGTAGCTGCTCCCTCCCTCCATCCCCAGAGTTTTTTTGGTGTGTTTATTTATGTTAGGGTGTGGGCATTTACTTTTTGTTACTACTAGCCTTGTTGTTTCAGGCCTCAGCCTCCATCTCTCTGCTGCCAGGAAAGCTCTGAAGGGCTTCTTGCCCAAACTTGTCTTTTAGTCAGCTCGGCTCAAGCTGCTTGACAGTTTGGGTGCGTGAAAGGTGTTCTGAAACTTTGGGAGCTGGGTGACATTTATACCCCTGGCAGGAAATAACCCAAATAGCTAAGGCTATTGCAGCAGTAATCATTCCAACATCTATTGTTATGGTAAATTCAACTTACACTGCTGTACTACGTTCTTCATACTGATCACTGCTGCAGTATCCTTAACTATATGGGTAGATTATTATTATTTATATTATTTCCAACCCCCTGACCCTTTACCTGTATTCTGGTTAACTCCTAATTCTATTACTCATATAATGCCTGATCACTTTCTTTTTTCACTTCAGGCCATTTAGATTTTACTTACATGAGCAGAAATTACTAACTTTACCATATTTAGTCATGTCTCAAGCCTGACTTATTTATATTTTCTCTAATTACAAAAGACTATCCTAACCTTGAAATGGCTTAAAACAGTGAGAAAACATCAAAACATTCAACTTAGATCTATGGATGGAAAACTTTTAGTTATGTACTCACCATAACTTCAGATGTTTGGGATCCATCTCGCCTACATTCTGAATGATGGGTTCGGAGCCGGTCCCTCGGCTCCGACTCGGCACGCTTATGCCAAAGAGCGAAGTCTCTTATTGGCTGAGCTTACTATATCCCAGGATGCACCACTACCAGTCCCCCAGATCTAGTTTGTCCGCATACATGCACACATGCACACCCTGCTTATATAACATCGTCAGATGAAACAAGATAAAAACAGTGGAGCTCAAAACCGTTCAATCTCTTCTGATCTGCAAGGCAGGGGGAAGGAGGGTGGGTATCAGGAATGTAGGCGAGATGGATCCCAAACATCTGAAGTTATGGTGAGTACATAACTAAAAGATGTTATGTGATCCTATCTCGCCTACATTCTGAATGATGGGACAGCGTCCCTAGCACCTGAATCCTGGGTGGCTCACTGGAAAACACTCCTGAGTACCGTGGAACCAAATGAAGCTCGTCCTCTAGATGCCACATCCAATTTGTAGTGGGAAATGAAAGTGCGGGTTGGACCAAGTAGCCGCAGCACAAATTTCCGATATAGCGAGCTTGGAATGAAAGGCTATAGAAGTAGCCATAGCTCTGGTAGAATGAGCTTTGATAGATGATGTAAGTTGTTTATTCAAGAAGAATAGGCCTGAGTTATGCAATCTCTGATCCATTTTGAGATTGTAGCTTTGTAATGGTTTGGCCCAATTTATTATCTGAGAAGGACACAAACAACTGGTCTGACTTACGAAGTTGCTGAGTCCTGTCTAAATAGAAGCGTAATTGCCTGTGAACATCCAATTTATGGAGAGTGTATTCTGCTTCATTAGAGAATTTTGGAAAGAAAACTGGTAGCTCTAGAGATTGTTGAAGACAGAAACTAGAACAGACTTTTGGGACAAAGGATGGATTAGGCCTAAGTGATACTCTATCCTTGTGGAAAATCAAGCACGGTGGTTTAATAGACAGGGCATGAAGGTCTGAAACACTTCTTGCAGAAGTAAAAGCCACTAAGAATGCCGTTTTCGAAGACAGATATTTTAATTCGCATGTAGCAGCCGGTTCAAAAGGGGGAGATGTTAATGCGAAGCACCAAATCAAGATCCCACGGAGGCGCAGGATGATCAACTGGTGGTCTTAACAGACTGGCACCTTTAATGAACGTTTTGCATAGTCTGCTGCTCATCAAAGGAGGATCCGTGGATTCATGGAATTTAGAGATAGCAGCTAGTTGGACTTTAATAGTTGAGACAGAAGATCCCTGATTAAACAGGGATGTTAAGAATTTCAAAACCTCTGGGACAGGAGCAGTGATAGGGTCTAAGCCCTTGAGTTGAGCCCAGATAGCAAACCTCTTCCACTTACTGAGGTACAATTTGTTAGTGGTGGGTTTGTGGGCCGAAGATAAAATGTGAACAACTTCCGGGTCTAGTGTGTGCCTTCTAACTAAGGTTGGAAGTGGAGGAGCCAAGCTGTCAATTTTAGAGATTGAAGGGACTGATGCCAATGTCCCGACTGATGGATTAGCAAATCCGGAATCAGGTCTAAGGTCCACGGATCATCCACTGCATGTTTTTTCAGGTAAGGAAACCATATCTGACGAGGCCAGTATGGGGCAATCAGAATCATTGAAGACCCCAGTTGAGAAGCTTTTTGAATAACTTTTGGAAGGAGTGGAATTGGAGGAAAGGCATAAAGTAGCCCTGTTGGCCAAGGTTGTGCTAGAGCATCCATGGCTGGTACTTCCTGATGTGGAATCAAGGAGAAGAACCTCTGGCACTTGGTGTTTTGTGGAGTTGCAAATAGGTCGCAGCACGGGCGCCCCCATCTCTTGAAAACCTGGGCTGCTACTGTGCGGTTTAGAGACCATTCGTGAGGAGAGAGAATTGTCCTGCTTAATTTGTCCGCCAATACATTTGACTTTCCGGGATGTGGGTCGCTACCAAGAAGCGGTTGGTAGCTACAGCCCATTCCCACACTCTCATGGCCTCTCTGCAAAGGGGTACGATCTGGTCCCTCCTTGTTTGTTCAGATACCAGACCACCGACATGTTGTCTGTGTGGATGGCGATGATGCCCTGAGGAAGAAACTTGTGTAAGGCCTGTAGGGATAGAAGTACAGCCCTCATCTCCAACACGTTGATGTGGAGAAGAGCTTGTCCGAAGCCAGGAGCCCTGAACTAGCCTGCCCAGACAATGCCCCCCACCCTATCTGGGAGGCATCTGTCGTCAGGGTAACCACTGGAGGGAGAACAAAGGGTTTTCCCTGATCCAAGTTGGATGTCTGAAGCCACCAGCGAAGGTCCCTTTTGCATATTTCCGTAATCATGATGTGATGATTGAGGGAAGATCCTGAAAGGACCATTGAGTTGACAAGAGCCACTGAAGAATCCTCATGTGTAATCTTGCTAGAGGAACTAAAAGAACCGTGGCAGACATTGAGCCTAAAACCTGTAGGACCATCCTGGCTGGGGCTTTGGATCTCGAGATTAGAGCTTGAACTTGGCCCTGTAAGGTTCGGATCCTTTCGCAGGAAGAAAGACGCATCAATCTTGAGTCTATCTCTGCTCCTATAAACTTTATGCTGAGAGGGCAGCAAGACAGACTTTGACCAATTGAATGTAATCCCTAGGGAAACACCCAGGAGATGGTGGCTTTGAGGTTGTCCATTAGTAGATGCCTGGTGGTGGCAGTCAGGAGCCAGTCGTCGAGATAGGGAAACACTTGGAATCCAAGACTTCTCAGGTGAGCCGTCACTATTGCCAAACACTTGGTGAACACCCTGGGGGCTGTGGTGAGACCAAAGGGCAGAGCACAAAATTGGTAATGACTGACTCCCAGGCTGAAGCGCAGATACCTTCTGGACGCCTGATGTATCGGTATGTGATAATAGGCGTCCTTGAGGTCTATGGAGCACATCCAAACATCCTTCTCCAACAACGGAAGAATGGATTGTAACGTGACCATTCGGAATTTGGATTTCGTGACGGATTGGTTCAGTCTGCTGAGATCCAATATTGGTCTCAGGACTCCTGTCATTTTTGGCACTAAAAGAACCTGGAGTAATTTCCTGATCCGATCTGGTCTGTGGGGACCGGTTGGATGACTCCTTTTCTAGCAGCTTTAAAGCTTCTGGCTGCTATTTCCCTTTGACTGGGTGGTGGGTCCGGGATTCTCTTGGACGGTGGGGGTGAGTATTTGAATGGGATGGTGTAACCTCCGGCAATGATCCAAGCACCCATCTGTCCTGAGTGATTGACTCCCAGGCATTTAGGTGCTTGGCAACGACACCCGACTGGCTCGAGCAGCACAGCCGGGCAATCCCTCATGACGTGTGGGAGGCTGAAGAGCCACGAAAGGACTCAAGGGTCTCCAGAATTGCGGGCCCTCTGCCGCCTCTGGGACGGCGCCTCCTGAAAAATTTCCGCCCTCTGCCTCTGGACGGGAATCTTCCTGCTGTTGGGAGAAAAACTTGCGAGATTTTCGAACCACATTTTCCCTCCTTTAGCCTTGGGGTAAGGCCGAAGGGAGTGGAATAACGGCACCTACGGCAGATAACGTTTTCCCTCTTGCTCACAGCGGTAAGGGTGTCTTTCACCTTGGGTCCAAACAATGAGGACCCATCAAAGGGAGCGCCGGGCGAAGGAAGACTTGAAGGCCTCCGCGAACTGACACAAGCGGAGCCAGGCTTGTTCACGAGAGCCACGCCTGTGCCTGCCGCTTACCCGCCTTCGGCATAGGAAATGAGCCTCATGGACGAGTTAGAAATTGACGTAAGGATAGCCAACTGAGAGCTAACGGACTGGGCTAGCTGCTCAGGTAGGTTACCCGAGAGGGAATCTGACAACTCCTTGACCAGATCCCTCTGAAGCCTGGTAAAATGTGCCAAATAATTCAGAGACCTTAAGGTAAAGGCCGCTGAAGTCAGGGTGCTTCCCACCTATCCATACTCCTAGACTCCTTATTAGGAGGATGGATGGACGTTGAAGCCTCTGCCACGTCCTGTTGTGTAGCAGATGCCACCACCATGGCATCTACAGCCACGCCTTTAGTAAGGAACTCCTTCTCGGGGGGAGCAGATAAAAATTTATTTGGACGAGAAGGGACTGGTTCCACGGTATAGTACAGTTTTGTACCTACCATAAATGTAGAAGTTCGAGTATTCCATTGCTGCAGTCCTTACTATTGGGTATAGTCCGCATCCAGTCGGCCCGAATACCAGAGTATAAGGCTGACGTCGGTCAGGCGCATTAGACTGACGCCAGTACGCCAGGGTACTAATGCGCATGACCGGCGCCATATCCTCAGTCTTTTCTTGCCCCAGATGTCAGAAGACCCTAAAAGACAAGGCCCAAAATACCTGTACCAAAACATGAACAATATATACAAAAATAGAAGCAGGTAAACTCACCTACACAACCACCCCTAAACACAGGGGGAAGGAGGGAGGGTAAATTGGACTGCAGCAATGGAATCCTCGAACATCTACATTTATGGTAGGTACAAAACTGTACTATGTTCTTCGTTTTCCATTGCTGCAGTCCTTACTATTGGGTAGAATCCCAAAGCAGAGGTAAGGGAGGCTGGCAAATCATAAAGAAGCAGGAGCTGACAACATGCCTTGCAAAACAGCTGTGGCAAAACCAGCCCTAGACTTAGAGTAGATAGGAAGGTGATAATGCTTAGAGAAAGTATGCACTGAACTCCAAGTAGCTGCTTCCAAAATATCCTTAGTTGCCACCCCCCGTAGAAATGCTGTTGAAGTGGCAGTAGCCCTAGTGGAATGAGGCCTAATCCCAGCTGGAACCTCCTTGCCATGATGGGAATAACAAAATGCAATGCAAAAGCCAATCCACCTAGAAATAGTTTGTTTTGACACAGGCTTGCCCTGAACTCAAAGCAAAAGAAACAAACAACTGCTGAGACTGCCTAAAATCCTTAGTTCTGCTTAAGTAATAACGCAATTGCCTGTGTACATCTAAAGTATGCAAAATCTTTTCCCCTTTATTTTGGGGGTCTGCATAAAAAGTAGGCAAATGAATAGATTGGTTTAAAGCCACACAAGAAACCACCTTAGGCATAAAGGAAGGATTAGTACGTAATGATACCCTATCCTTATGGAAAATCAAAAAGGGCTCGACTGCCATAAGGGCCTGCAACTCAGACACCCTTCTTGCAGAAGTAATAGCCAACAAAAAAGCAGTCTTCCATGACAAATATTTCAATTCAGCAGTAGCCGCAGGCTCAAAAGGTTGTAGAGTAAGTTTTTCCAACACAAAATTGAGATCCCAAGCAGGAGTAGGAGCTCTACGTGGGGGTCTTATATTTTTTGCCCCTCTAAGAAACTGCTTGAACAAAGGATGCGAAAACAATGGTGGGTCACAATCATAGTGAGCTGAGATTGCTGCAGCATGAATCTTAATGGAAGAGAAGGACAGACCCTTGTCCAGTAACTCAGTAAGATATTGAAGAGCCATACTCAAATTAGGCTCAGAAATCTCCAAATTCTTTGCTTTACTCCAAAATAAAAATCTCTTCCATTTTGCGGCGTACACTTTCCTTGTACTAGGTCTTCTAGCTTCCCTAATCACATTTAAAACTTGTTGAGGAAGTTGAGACCTGCTGTGTTTCAACACAGAATATGCCAGGCTGTCAGATGAAGAGAGTGAAGCTTGACATTGAGCAGATGACCGTCCTGCTGGGAAAACAGATGTGGAATCAAAGGTTAAGGCCATGGAGGCTTCTTTACCAGACTCCGTAGTAGAGGGTACCAGTGTTGCCAAGGCCAATCTGGAGCTATCAAAATCATCCTTGGCCTGTCCTGTCTGACCTTTAACAGTACCTTTGGAAGAAGAGGCAGAGGTGGAAAGGCATACACATGAAGGTTTGTCCAACTGAAAGACAGAGCATCCACTTTCTAAGCTGTGTGATGAAACCCCTTTGTGCAAAACTGTGGCAGCTGGTGGTTTAGTGGAGAAGCGAACAGATCTATGTCTGAGTTCCCCATGACACTGTCAATTTCTGAAATACATGAAGATCCAGTTTCCACTTGTGGGGACCCATGATTTGTCTGCTTAACACATCTGCTAAGGAGTTCTGTGCTCCTGGCAGAAACCTTGCCTGAAGAGTTAGGTGCAAGCGTGGCAGTCTCCCATAAAATCATCGCTTGCCTGCATAGAGGATAAGAATGTGTTCCCCCTTGTTTGTTGAAGTACCACATGACAGTTGTGTTGTCTGTTAGAATCAACACCTGCCCTGGAAGAAGTAACTCCTTGAAAGCCAGCAATGCGAACTGGACTGCTAACATCTCCTTCATGTTGATATGTAGATGCTGTAGTCTGGCAGGCCACTTGTCTTGTATCCACTTTCCATTTAGATGAGCTCCCAAGCAATGTCTGAGGCATCTGTCGGTAAAATCTGACTCGCCTCTGGCCGGGTCACAGAGAGTCCCTTGTTTAGGTGACATTCCTGAGCCCACCACAAAAATTCTTTGAAGGCAAGGCATTATTTGAATGACAGAGTCTAAATCCTGGCAGTGCTGTGTCCATACATTTTTGAGATACCATTGTAACTTCCTCATATGCAGTTTGGCATTGGGAAGCACCAGAATACAAGATGCCATGAACCCTAATGCTTGAAGGACTGTCTCTGCAGTCAGCACGGACTGATGAGATAGTTGATGGAAGTAAAGTGATAGACTCTTTTGTTTGTCCGGGGTTAAAAAGGCCATCTGGGCTGCTGTATTCAGTCTCACACCCAGAAAGCACATGTCTTGAGAGGGTACTAGACTGGACTTTATTTCGTTCACAGAATACCCTAGGCATCTTAGCACTGCTATAAGATATTCCAGATGCTGTAGAAGGTCTTCCTTTTCTTGAGACAGAATCAGGCAGTCGTCTAAAGAAGGATAGATTTGAAGTCCTTGTAGCCTGAAGTAAGCTATCACTGGAGCCAGAACCTTTGTGAATACTCTGGGCAGTAGATAAGCCAAAGGGCAATGCAGAGAACTGATAATGAGAATTTCCAGCTCGAAACCGCAGATACTTCCTGTAACTTAGCCTGATAGGCACATGAAGGTAAGCTTCCTTGAGAACTAAAGTTACCATCCAGTGATCTTTGCCCAGCAGGGGTAAAAGCTGTTGTAACGTCAACATCTTGAACTTGGGAATGTCCAGATAAGTGTTGAGGAGAGATAAATCCAAAGCAGTCTCCACGTGTTCCCCTTTTTGGTACTAGGAACATGCGAGAATAAAATCCTAGGCCCCTTTCTGATACAGGGACTGGCTGAATGATGTCCAACACCCATCTGTCTTGCGTAATTAAATCCCAATTTTCTTTGAAAAGAGACAGTCGTCCTTCCAAAGGAGCTGCCAGACGAGAATCTACTGGCAGCTGAAAAGGCAGGTCATTGGGTCTGTTTACGAAAGGACTGACCCCTGCCCTCACCAGAAGTCTGAGCAGGTGAACTCCCTGTTCTAGGCCTAAAAGAACCTTGAGCCCTGCCCCTACCACGTCTAGACCTACCCCTAGACTGGGAATCAGAAGCAGGATATGTCCACCCCTTAGCAGGCCAATTTCTACTAAACTTCGGTGGCTGTACCTGCAAAAAATCTTTAACAGTTTGCATAGACTTAGCTTTGTCCTCCATTTTCTTTAAAACTGCTTCCACAGGTGAACCAAACAACACATCAGATTGTAAAGGAGCATCCAAAATCCGTGTCTTAACATGCTCAGCCAAATTTTGATCCCTCAACCAGGCATGCCTGCGAAGAACAGAACTAGTGGCAGCCACCCTCGAGGAGGCCTGCACAGCATCAAAACCACATTGCAAAGAATGCTTGCCCACTTGTTCAGACACATAAACTAAATCCAGCAAGTCTTTACAATCAATACCTTCCGCCAAAGCATCCACCTTAGATTTCAATTGTGAAAGGAGATAATTTTGATATTTCAGCATGTGAAACTGACAATTCAACGCCCTCATGGCTAGAGTGGAAGAAGTATACACTTTCTTACCCCACCTATCTAACGCCCTTGCCTCTTTGTCAGTGGGAACAGGATTTTTAACCACAGAGGCCTTAACACCTTTAGGCCCCTGAGAAACAGTTTCTGGGTCCGCCCTAGGACTCTTAAACAAATACTTATGAGCTTCGGGCACCCTATAGTACCTATCAGGTTTAACAGGAGCAGGAGGCAAAGAATCAGGGTTCAGGGAAGCCTCTGCAAAAACATCTTCCACCACATTCAACACAGGAGGTATAGCTAAGGGCCTATGCTGGGGTAAAAACAAGAATTCCCTAAGTCTCTTCCTGGAATCAGAGTAATCCTGGCCTTCCCATTTAAAGTGCTCCCTCATGGAATGCAGAGTCTCTGAAAAAGAAAAATCCTCAGGAGGAGAAGCCGAAGGAGTGGCATCATCCACATCAGAATCAGAATAATGAGGATACTCCTGCAAATCTTCCGCAGAAGACTCAGAAGCCCCTGAACCCTGTTCAAAACTGGTTCCACTCTAGGCCTCTTATCAGGAGGGCCCATAGAACCTCTAATCATAGTAATCAAATCTTCTGCCATTTTAAGCATATGTTTCTTAGGTACAGAACCCGAAAGGCTAGGAGAAGCCCCTACTGAAGCTGAAGTTGGCCTACCTCTAAAAGAAGTTTTGGCAACAGAAGGAGAGGCTCTAACTACTTTGGGAAGAGAGGGAAGAATAGTTACCTGAGAAGCCCCCTCAGCCTGGCCTGCCTCCTGAGAGGGTACATCCTGTAAAAGTAAAGTTTCTGCCTGAGACTCCATAGAAACTCCTGGCAAAACCTCTGGCTCCACTGAGCCATCTAAAGAACCGATGTCCGGGACTGCCGGTTCATCAACCCTAGGCTTCGCTGTTTTGTCCTTGCGCTTCTTGGACGAAGCGGCCGGAGCATCCGACGGCATTTTATAATTGCAACGCTTCCCAAACACTAATCTGGCACAGTCTAACCTCCTCTTAATAGTGCGTTTGTTAAACCTAGCACAAGAGCGCAACCAACAACGCCGTGCTCAGGCCCTAAACAAGGTATACACAATGTATGGTAATCCCTATGAGGTATTTGTTTCCCACAAGAAATACAGTTATTCACTTTTTCTGACATCCGGTTAAATACTGAGGCAAGAAAAACCAAAATGTTCCCAACGGGTACTTAGCCAACTCTGATTCGGTCTGAAACTCCGGTTTCGAAATATTTCAGAACGCCAACCTGCACTCGCAAAACTGCTTCTGCATCGACCACGCGCAAAAAGACTGAGGATATTGGATTGGGTAAAGAAGCAGGAGCTGACAACATGCCTTGCAAAACAGCTGTGGCAAAACCAGCCCTAGACTTAGAGTAGATAGGAAGGTGATAATGCTTAGAGAAAGTATGCACTGAACTCCAAGTAGCTGCTTCCAAAATATCCTTAGTTGCCACCCCTTAGAAATGCTGTTGAAGTGGCAGTAGCCCTAGTGGAATGAGGCCTAATCCCAGCTGGAACCTCCTTGCCATGATGGGAATAACAAAATGCAATGCAAAAGCCAATCCACCTAGAAATAGTTTGTTTTGACACAGGCTTGCCCTGAACTCAAAGCAAAAGAAACAAACAACTGCTGAGACTGCCTAAAATCCTTAGTCTGCTTAATAATTCCCTGTGTACATCTAAAGTGCAAAATCTTTTCCCCTTTATTTTGGGGGTCTGCATAAAAGTAGGCAAATGAATAGTTGGTTTAAAAGAAACCACCTTAGGCATAAAGGAAGGATTAGTAAATACCTATCCTTATGGAAAATCAAAAGGGCTACTGCCATAAGGGCCTGCAACTCAGAAGGTAATAGCCAACAAAAAGCAGTCTTCCATGACAATATTTCAATTCAGCAGTAGGCTCAAAATTTAGAGTTTTCCAACACAAAATTGAGACCCCAAAGGGGTAGGAGCCCCGGGGGTCTTATATTTTGCCCTCTAAGAAACTGCTTGAACAAAGGAGGGAAAACAATGGTGGGTCACAATCATAGTGAGCTGAGATTGCTGCAGCATGAATCTTAATGGAAGAGAAGGAAAAACCCCTTGTCCAGTAACTCAGTAAGATATTGAAGAGCCAACTCAAATTAGGCTCAGAAATCTCCAAATTCTTTGCTTTACTCCAAAATAAAAATCTCTTCCATTTTCGCGTACACTTTCCTTGTACTAGGTCTTCTAGTTTCCCCTAATCACATTTAAAACTTGTTGAGGAAGTTGAGACCTGCTGTGTTTCAACACAGAATATGCCAGGCTGTTAGATGAAGGGGTGAAGCTTGACATTGAGCAGATGACCGTCCTGCTGGGAAAACAGATGTGGAATCAAAGGTAAGGCCATGGAGGCTTCTTTACCAGAATCCGTAGTAGAGCGTACCAGTGTTGCCAAGGCCAATCTGGAGCTATCAAAATCCTCCTTGGCCTGCCCTGTCTGACCTTTAACAGTACCTTTGGAAGAAGAGGCAGAGGTGGAAAGGCATACACATGAAGGTTTGTCCAACTGAAAGACAGAGCATCCATTTTCCCAAGCTGTGTGATGAAACCCCTTTGTGCAAAACTTTGGCAGCTGGTGGTTTAGTGGAGAAGCGAACAGATCTATGTCTGGAGTTCCCCATGACACTGTCAATTTCTGAAATACATGAAGATCCAGTTTCCACTTGTGGGGATCCATGATTTGTCTGCTTAACACATCTGCTAAGGAGTTCTGTGCTCCTGGCAGAAACCTTGCCTGAAGAGTTGGGTTGCAAGCTGGGCAGTCTCCCATAAAATCATTGCTTGCCTGCATAGAGGATAAGTATGTGTTCCCCCTTGTTTGTTGCAGTACCACATGTCAGTTGTGTTGACTGTTAGAATCAACACCTGCCCTGGAAGAAGTAACTCCTTGAAAGCCAGCAATGCAACTGGACTGCTAACATCTCCTTCATGTTGATATGTAGATGCTGTAGTCTGGCAGGCCACTTGTCTTGTATCCACTTTCCATTTAGATGAGCTCCCCAAGCAATGTCTGAGGCATCTGTCGGTAAAATCTGACTCGCCCCTGGCCGGGTCACAGAGAGTCCCTTGTTTAGGTGACATTCCTGAGCCCACCACAAAAATTCTCTTTGAAGGCAAGGTATTATTTGAATGACAGTGTCAAATCCTGGCAGTGCTGTGTCCATACATTTTGAGATACCATTGTACTTCCTCATATGCAGTTTGGCATTGGGAAGCACCAGAATACAAGATGCCATGAACCCTAATGCTTGAAGGACTGTCCTTTCAGTCAGCCCGGGCTGATGAGATAGTTGATGGAAGTAAAGTGATAGACTCTTTTGTTTGTCCGGGGTTAAAAGGCCATCTGGGGTGCTGTATTCTCTCTCACACCCAGAAAGCACATGTCTTGAGAGGCTACTAGACTGGACTTTATTGCGTTCACAGAATACCCTAGGCATCTTAGCACTGCTATAAATATTCCAGATGCTGTAGAAGGTCTTCCTTTTCTTGAGCCAGAATCAGGCAGTCGCCAAGAAGGATAGATTTGAATCCTTGTAGCCTGAAGTAAGCTATCACTCGAGCCAGAACCTTTGTGAATACTCTGGGGAGTAGATAAGCCAAAGGGCAATGCAGAGAACTGATAATGAGAATTTCCAGCTCGAAACCCGATACTTCCTGAACTTAGCCTGATAGGCACATGAAGGTAAGCTTCCTTGAGACTAAAGTTACCATCCAGTGATCTTTGCCCAGCAGGGGAAAAGCTGTTGTAACCCCAAAATCTTGAACTTGGGAATGTCCAGATAAGTGTTGAGGGAGATAAATCCAAAAGTCTCCACGTGTTCCCCTTTTTGGTACTAGGAACATGCGAGAATAAAATCCTAGGCCCCCTTTTTGATACAGGGACTGGCTGAATGATGTCCCAAAACCCATCTGTCTTGGGAATTAAATCCCAATTTTCTTTGAAAAGAGACAGGGCCTTCAAAGGAGCTGCCAGGCGAGAATCTACTGGCAGCTGAAAAGGCAGGTCATTGGGTCTGTTTACGAAAGGCCTGACCCCTGCCCTCACCAGAAGTCTAAGCAGGTGCTCTCTCTGTTCTAGGCCTAAAAAAACCTTGAGCCCTGCCCCTACCCGTCTAGACCTACCCCTAGACTGGGAATCAAAGCAGGATATGTCCACCCCTTAGCAGGCCAATTTCTACTAAACTTGGTGGCTGTACCTGCAAAAATCTTTAACAGTTTGCATAGACTTAGCTTTGTCCTCCATTTTCTTTAAAACTGCTTCCACAGGTGAACCAAACAACACATCAGATTGTAAAGGGCGGAACCGACTGGGAGGAAGGCACATTGGTTCCAGCCAGAACCGAGGTAGAAGGACTTAGCTTCACCCAACAACAGCTCTGAACTGGGAGCCAAAGATTTAGGTGGCTTAGAGGACTTCACGGGCTGAGCCTTAGCCAGTGAATCCTGGGGTTTAAGTAAACCCCATAGGATTAACTTATTTCTACACTCCTGCAGGACTCTTGGGCTGAAAGCATGGCAAACCGAACAAGAGTCCTGCAGGTGCAGAGAGCCCAGACAATAGACACAAGACGTGTGACCATCTGTCAGAGACATCTTCTGACAGCATGAGTCCCACTTCTTGAATCCGGACACCTTGGTATCCTTGGACATCCCTGAAAGGAAAGAACACCAAGACCAATACACACACAAAAAAAAGAGGAGATAACTATCTATCACAAACACTAAAGTTACCACACCCAAAAAACAGCAAAGAAATACAAACAATATTCTATGCTACCAACTAACAAATAAATCTAAACTAGGTAAATACTAATTTTTTTTTTTTTTGTTTAGAAAAGATAGTAAGCAAAGCAGATGATAACTGCTATATGTCGCTGTGAGAAACGTTCACCAGTCCACCAGGTAGCAGAAAAAACTTTTAATAAAAATCAATTAAAAACAAGTTGAGCGCTTTCATCTATGAATAATAGACTTCATCAGAACACTTTGTAATTACAAAATGAAGCTTTTTAATTGATTTTTATTAAAAGTTTTTTCTGCTACCTGGTGGACTGGTGAACGTTTCTCACAGCGACATATAGCAGTTATCATCTGCTTTGCTTACTGCCTTTCAGGAACTGTTGTATTTGCTTTGAATAGTGTGTGGCGGTTCCTGTTTTCGTTTTTTCTATTACTTGTTTAGAAAAGAGAAAAAAGTTAGCCTCTAATTTAAACGACTATCTATGTGAAGGGGGAGGGGAAAACCTTATAACTGAAATGAGTTTTCTGAAGGGAAGGGGAGGGATTCAGAAGAAATTATAGGTATAAAAAAGTAAGACTAAGAAAGGTTGTAACTACAACAAACAATCTACACTAAAAAACCCTAATAATTTTTATCAAAAATACAGATAAACAATGAAAGTATACGACCTGAGCCAGTAAGACAACCTCGCAGCAGAAGCGGCAAATGAGATCTGGGTATCTAGTGCCAGGCATCATGGGATATGGGGTGGCCTCGAGCCATTAAACAGCTCTCGAGCTTTTGAAGATGGCCGAGTCGGAGCCGAACCCAACCAGCAAGAATGAAGGCGAGACAGACAACTTAACATTTATATTTCACAGGAGCATGTGTATTAATTGAAAGTTTTGATGCAGCCAGTAACTATTTTGGATCATACACCAACAAACACTAGTGAAATGAAGGAAAACTGAGAAACTAATGTTTTCCTACTTACGTGTTAAAATACAGGCATTAAGGGAATCGGTATGAAACATTTCTATGTTCCCTAATAACTCTCACGTAACTTCCTTAGGGAGGATACCTAGTGAGTTGGATAAAATGAAAATGGAGATTAAAAGCAGGACAGAAATAAAACAGAAAGAGATGTGGTAAAGAAGTAATATTTAGAGAAGGTGACAAAGGTAAAAGTATTGTGGAATATTGGCAATCTCATACAGCAAGAAGAGGAGCAGCTGCAAAGACCTATTTCAAGTTTTATAGGTTCATAGGTAGGTACTAGGCTATCGGCCCAAGGGCCTATGTAAGCCTAGCCAACAAGGTTCCCTGGTTTATGCCACCCAAGAAAATTATTTTCCTGTGCCACTGTCGAGCAGAGACACAGAAGTGATCCCTGGGGTGTATTTCTTATTTTCCATCCACTCATCAAGATTCTTCTTGAAGAGTGCTAATGAAGAACTTTGCTTGACATAGATGAGTAGCTTGATCCAGAGTATGGGAAGTCTCTGGGACAGGAATCTATCCCTCCAGCATGTCCTGTTTATTGTGGTGACAAGGTTTAGGTCCCTAGAGCGTGTAGCTCGCAGGGATTGGAATTTCTTTAGGTGTAGCATGTCCAACAGCTCTGGGTTTGACATAGCTTTATATGTTAGGTAGAGATCACCTCGGAGTAGGCAATATGCTACGGAGTAAAGCTAGAGTTTTTTGAGGTGGTCAGTGTAGGGCAATTGTTTGAAGCCAGTAATCCTCTTTGTGAGGTACTTCTGTGGCCTTTCCAGCTACTGCAGATGTCTTGTGAGGTACATTCCAAAAGAGGCGTTGTACTCTATAATGGGTCTAATGACTGTCCAGTAGAAGGGAACAATGACCTCTTTTTTCCTGGATGAGAACAGTTTTATGATGAGGTGTGCCATGTAGAAGGACTTCCTGACTACTGTGGCGATGTGACTATCAAAGGAGAGACTACTGTCCACCTGGGTCCCAAGGTCTCTTATCACACATTCGGTGTTAAGTAGATTGCCACCTATGTAGTAGTTCATGGGTACAGAGTTTTTACCAGAGGGGATGACACTGCACTTTTTGGCACTGAGCTTGAGGCCATGGCTCTGACACCAGACATCTGTCTCAGTGAGGCCCTTCTGTAGGATGTCCACATCATTTGGGAACTTGACTATGGCTCCTAGTTTGCAGTCATCTGCGAACTTCGTTAGCCAGAGGCCTTCTGTGTTGGCCTGTACTTCACAGAAGTAGATACCAAACAGGAGAGGTCCCAGGATGGAACCCTGTGCTACTCCACTTGTCACTGTTTTGAGGTCAGATTTGGAGCCTGCAACTTTTACAGTGTGGGTTCTGTCAGTGAGCCAGTTGGTAACCCATCTTGTGACGTAGGGATTTATACCTAGTTTAGTGAGTTTAGCTATAATTCCAGAATGGGGGATGGTGTCGAAAGCCTTGGCGGGGTCAACATAGGCTGTGTGAACCACCTCACCCTCATCTACGGCTTTGGTGACTGCCTCAAAGAAGTCGATCAGGTTCAGGAGGCATGATCTGCCTTTCACAAACCTGAACTGGGTGGGATCCAGAGTTTGGAGGTTACCAATGTCTTTGTTTATGAGTTCCATGATGATACGTTTCATGGCCTTGCAGACCAGACTCATCAGACTAATAGGTCGATAGTTCCTGGGATTAGTGATGGCTCCCCTTTTGTGGAGTGGGATAACTGTTGCTGTGCTACATTCAGTGGGCACAAAGCCTGATGCAAGGCTATTATTGAACATGGTGCTTAAGTGTGGAGCCAGTTCGTTTTGAAGTTCGTGTAAAACGTAGCCTGGGATGTTGTCCAGTCCCATGGATGCTGTGTTTTTGGCTTTAGAGAGTGCAGCTTTTACCTGCGTAGTTGTGATTACAGGGACTCTGCATTCTTCCTGTATAGATATGGGCCCTTTAGGGGTGGGGGTTAAAGTTAGCACTGAACCTATCTGCCAGGATGTTGGCAATATCAGTTGGTTCTGTAATTTTCATGCCTTTGTGCTGTAACTCAGAGCAGATCTGGGTGTTGCCATAGAGATTCTTGACATAGCTATAGAATGCTTTGTGGTTGTCCTTAGAATTAGTGGCAATTTTGTTTTCGTAGCTAGCTTTGGAGGATCTTATAAGGGATCTCAGCTTCTTACTGAGGCTGACCAGGGAGCTCCTCCACTCATGGGATTTTACTCTCTTTTGCAACAGTTTCTTCCTTCTGTTTTACAGTTTGTTTATGGCAGGGGACCACCAGATTGGCTTGCTTTTTTTGGAGGATAGCGTCTTGGTTCTGTTTGGGATAGCATGATCCATGCACTCGTGTAAGTGCTTATAGAGTGCATTTGTGTAGGATTCAGCAGTTGTAACTGTACTGTCCATCTGCATGGGTGTCATGAAGTTCACCACTTCTATCTTAAGAAGCATGAATTTGGCTTTGGAGAAATTTTTTACCATGGTTTCCTTAATGGGGGGTGGGGGCGGGATGTGGATGTCAAGGGTGATTAGCTTATGGTCGGATCAGACCAACGAGGAGTTGACTTCAGGTGTGGAACACCGGTCACTCATGTTGGTAATGACTAGGTCTAGCATAATGTTGCCCCTGGTGGGGGTGTGGATAAGTTGATCCAGGGCATTGGAGTTTATGAATTCCAGAAAGCGCTGAGCTAAGGAGTTGGTACAAGAGTAGTTTTCCCAGTTAATGGTGGGGTAGCTGAAGTCGTCCATTATTAGGGTGTTTGGTTGAACCCTAATATTTTCCAGTACATCAAAAAAAGAGGAGTGGGAATCCTGGGGCATGGTGGGGGATCTGTAGCAAGCTACAATTTGGATTGCAGTTTTGCCCAGAGTTAGTTGCACTTGGATAACCTCAGATGCATTATGCTGAGCAACTAGCATGGGGGTGTGGATATCCTTAATGAATATGGACACACCTCCGCCTTTGGTGTTTCAGTCCAGGTTACATGGCTGAAAAATGTGGCATGAGTTATAGCCTGGTAGTGCAGGGGTGCTCCTCTGGAGCCTTGAACCAGCTCTCATTCACTGAACAGATATCAATGTTCTCCATTTTAAGGAGTGCCTCGATTGAGTGCATTTTGAGATTTAGACTTCTAGCACTGAGTAGCATTACCCTCAGTTTTTGTTTGCCTGTTCCTATTACGGTGGTGAATTTGTTATTTGAACCTTGCATAAAAAAGGCACAATAGAGGCAGCAACAGCCTTAGCCAGTATCCGGAATCACAGGGGCGACAGGTGCAGGCCATCTGTGGCAAAGCATCGCGGTCTATCGACCATGTCATCTCAAGCAGACAGATACTGGATCCCCTTAGAATGACACCAGAAGCTTAGCCAATTCTTGAAGTCAATCATTTTGTCCTTGTACTGCGGTATCATTCGGGGTGATGGCAGAATGCTACTCAGGACTACGGTCATACCTGCCTGGGCTACAAGATCGGAGAGCTCTTTCATGTATCTTTTCATGTAGTCCAGGGAGGTACGTCTCAGGTCATTCACACCAACATGGACAATGACAGAGTCATATTTGTACTTGTTGTGGAGTGACCTGAGTGCGTGGGTTACGTGGCGGATCCTGGCACCCGACAGGCAGCTGACAGTAACCTTCTCCTTGTTTAGCCTGGTGAGTGGGACATCAGTGTGCCTGACTATAGAGTCACCTATGACTAGTGTGTTGGGTATGTTGCTTTGCCTTATTGGCTGTGGTTGAGTGGCACACTGAGTCTGTGGGCTGTGTGTCATTTGGGTTGTGTTCGGGGATGGAGGTTGCTTGCATTTCTGCTTTGGAGGTCTCTGTTGCTTAGACAGATTATTATTGAGAGCCTCCGCAAATGTTTTTGTGTTACTATGTGTGGATTTTGGTGGTGTAGATTTAGTGAGACTATGTGATGAGTGTGGTGTGGTGCAAATGTTTCCCTTCTCCTCATGACTGTCAAGTTCAGTCTTGGTTGGAAATGCTTTACCTCCAGTTTGGATAGATAGGTGCATCTCTCATAGGTTGTAGTGTTGGGTGGTAGGAGGAGAGGGTTGTCTGTGTACATCTAAGAAACAGCTAAGAAATGCTACCAAAAAGGACATTATCTTAGACGAGAAAAACTATTATTCCCACCTTCAACAATCTCACTCAAAAAACCCTCAAATGTTTTGGTCATGCATCAATAAACTTCTCAAACCAGGACAGGATAAAACTTCAACACCATCCGCATTCCCCATAATAGTCCTATGCAAATAGCTGATGCCTTTAACAATTACTTCACTGAAGCTATTCAAACTCTAGCAAAAACACTATCTCCCATTACCCCCTGTCCTTTACAATATACAAACAGTTCAGTTCCTTCCTTCCATATACAACCTGTGCCAACATCCCTTATCTGCACACTCCTTCAAAAACTCAAACCTTGCACCCCTTCTGCTGACCGTCTGCCAGCACAATACCTTCAAATAGCTTCCAAAGCCATAGCATATCCCATATCCATCCTTATAAACAGAACAATCACATAAGGTACCATCCCTTCCATATAGAAAGTTTCCCATATAATCCCCTTACATAAAGGAGGCAAATCCTCTGATATCTCCAACTTCCGACCAATTGCATTACTCTCTCCACTACCAAAATAATGGAAAAATGTATTCACCATCAACTACTTCAACACCTGCTCCATAATTATTTACTTGCCAACTGCCAGCATGGCTTTAGGCCCTTTCATAGCACTACTACTGCCCTGCTAACTTTTACTGACTGTATAAACAGGAATCGAAACAATAACTCTCTCTCTTCTGCACTATTCATTGACCTATCAAAAGCCTTTGACATGGTCAACCATAACTTACTTACTTAGTGTGCTAAAAGCCCAATCTCTTGACCCACAAGCAGTTCTTTGGTTTAAATCCTATCTAGAAAATAGACAACAAGCAGTGCTCTGGGACAATAATCTCTCCACACCCCTCCCCGTGAACACTGGTGTCCCTCAAGGCTCTATCCTAGGCCCTCTTCTTTTTTCCATTTTTATTAATGATCTCTATACTGCTTTTCCTCAAGCCACCTGTATACAATACGCTGATGGCTCTACTTTAATCTGCACTGCTAAGTCATCAACCTCTCTCCAGACCCTTACTCAAACTGTATTCAACTCTGTTGAAAATTGGTTCACCCATCATTGCCTCCTCAACCCCAAAAAACAAAATTATTACTTTTTACTCCCACCCAAAAGTCACCACAAATCCACTTCACAATTACCTCTAATAATGGAACTAGTATTTCCCGTGATACTACTACACATCTTCTGGGCATAACCATAGATCATAACCTCAGCTATGATGATCATATCAACAACACTATAAAAACTGTCAATAAAAAACTAGGCTCCTTGTATAGAATCAAACCCTTCCTCACACCGCTAGCTACAACCAACATTGCTCAGACTCATCTCACTTCTACCCTATTCTATGCTTCTGCCATATATACCAATCTATCAAAGCACAATCTTAGCAAGCTTGAAACTAGCTATAATAATATAGTCAAATTTGCCACTGGCTCCCCTTTTAGAACACACCACTCTCTCAACCTTAAATAACTCGGATGGTCAGAACTACAAAACCAACTACTATATAATCAACTTGTGATCACACACAAAATTCTTCATCGCCCAAATAATACCCATATCCTCTCTAACCTGATCTCTCCATATAAAAATCTTACAACACTACGCTCAGCTAATAAGCTACTAATTGCCAATATTAAATCTAATAATAAAGCTGGGGACTCACGTTTTACCAATGTTGTGGGCAGAATCTGGAACAAACTTCCTAGAACACTCACATCTCTCTCATCTACACCACTCTTCAAGAAACATCTCAAAGAACATCTAATAATACATTGGCTTTGTCCCTGCTCTAAGCCTGGCTGAATCATACTTTTCCTATTATTTCTCTTCTTGCTATACCCCTTCCTCCTGGGCTACGGCCCCTCTGCAGCATTAATCAATAGAAGCTAACTTTATACTTGCCTTGTGTTTTCCTGCCTTTTTTCTTTCTCTTCCTTTGACTTAATGAATGATAATTTTAAAATATTGTGTAAACTTGTACTTGATTGTATCTTAAACCGACGCAAATACTTTGTACTTGCTTGATTGTTTCTTAAACCTATACAAAGAGACTGTACTATTGTGCATAGAAACAATTTTTATATTTTTCTTCCAAACATTTTTGCTCTCTAATGTATTTGAATCTAGTCATTTTTTAATTATTGTATTTCATAATTTACTTATGCTTGGAGCTTTTCTCCCCGGGCCTCTACTGAAAATGGACATGTATCCAGCTAGACTAGCCCGGTCAAGAAATATAAAATAAAATAAACGAGGCAATTTCTACATTGCCTCAAGATGTT
This sequence comes from Protopterus annectens, assembly GCF_019279795.1. Lineage (NCBI taxonomy): Eukaryota > Metazoa > Chordata > Ceratodontiformes > Protopteridae > Protopterus > Protopterus annectens. Next base: position 387,966,933 of record NC_056743.1, on the reverse strand, counting down.
CAGATTCATCAGATAGACAGGAGAGAACACTGGGAGCTGACCCTTGGACATGCCTGAATAAAAAACTATTTTCCTCTAAATAAGTGAGGAAAGTGGGTACAAGAGCGTTTTTTCTTTAAGCAAGTGAGAAAAGTAAGTACAAAAACTGTTTCCTCTAGGTAATGAGGAAGATTTGAGTGCTATAGTAATTAGTAGCTTATTTAGCGCTTACAAGTTCTGAACAAGTGCTGAGCATGAATAAGCAAATTTAAGTGCTAAAACTAAGAATCTGTATCTGCACTAGAAAAGTTACAGAACAGAAACAAGTGCAAATGCAGGCTTTCAAATCAGAAAGTGTTTTATAAAGTGTTTATGTTTACTCTAGCTAAAAGAATGGCAAGATGTTGCCAAAACTGATTGCTGCAAATCAATGTGGATTGGGGGGGGGGGGAGACATCTGACAACATTAATAGAACAATTATAATCCAGAGGGAAGCAGAATGTAAGAAACCACCACTACTGTTGCTGGGTCTCAATTCAGACAACACATCTGACAGAGACATCTGGGATTTTACAAGTGGTGCAACTGAAGTATATCCTAATTAACATTATTCTATCAGGGAACAGAGAAACCAGGCAGAGGTGTACTCTTTCTCATTTATTTGCTTTATATTTAGATCCACCGGCAAAGAAAACAAGGGACTCACAACTTGAAGTATATAACTAATATGGTAATCAAGAAAAGTTGCCTTTATTTGCAGATGATATTATTTTGTACTTGGTAAATCTAGAAAGGGGTACTGTGTCGCTGTGGAACATTATGAGACAGTTTCATGTCTTTTCAGGAAATAAAATTAATGAAAATAAAATAAAGGCTATAGCTATAAACTATGTACCCATACTTGAATTGGTTCAGCAATACCCATATTTATGGGGACACGATAATAAGACGTTATGTACTTACCATAACGTTCCATGTTTGTAGTCCATCTCGCCTATATTCTTGCTGGATGGGTTCTGGCTGATACTAAAGCTTGAGAGCTTTTACTGGCTCGAGGCTATCCCCTACCCATGGTGCATCACGGCAATTCCCCAGATCTTGTTTGCAAGAAAGTAACTAAATACATAACAGTGATTATACTATCAATAACTATATACATACAAACAAAAGGATTTTGTTTCACTATCCATGACATGTGGATAGACAATTATAACAAGGTCAGACAGCACAATGGATAGTCCATCAGTTCCTCTAGGATACAGGAAGGTGGAAGGAGAGTGGGAAGCAAGAATGTAGGGGAGATGGACTACAAACATGGAACGTTATGGTAAGTACATAACTTCTTTATGTTATGTAGTCTTATCTCGCCGTAATTCTTGTTGGATGGGACAGAGTCCCCAGCACCTTTATCCCGGGTGGCTCAAGCAAAGAGACTCTTCAGTACAGTGGACCCAAAACATGACCTGTCCCAGGAGGCCAAATCCAATTTGTAATGACTGACAAAGGTATGAGGTCTTGCCCATGTAGCTGCTGCACAAATGGTATCAATTGGGAGTTTTGATTTGAAGGCATATGAAGTTGATACTGCTCTAGATGAATGGCCTCTTACTTTAGCAGGTAGTTGTTTCCCAACATTTTTGTAAGCAAAAGAGATGTAGTCTGAAAACCATATAGACAAAATTACCTTGGAAACAGGCAAGCCTTTGTTTTTCTCTGAGAAGAAAACAAACAATTGATCCGATTTCCTAAAATCTTTAGTCCTATGCAGGTAAAATCGGAGAATTCTATGGACATCTAATTGATGCAGTCTGTATTATGATTTATTAGTGTGACGGGGAGAATACTGGTAATTCAATAGTTGTGTTTAGATTATGTTCTGAACATACCTTAGGGAGGAAAGAAGGATTAGTTCTAATGGAGACTCTGTCCTTATGGAATATAATATATGGAGGTTGAATGGTCAGAGCTTGCAATTCTGAAACCCTCCTAGCAGATGTTATAGCTACTAAGAACAATGTCTTCCATGACAACAATTTCAAGTTGGATGAAGAAGCCGGTTCGAATGGTGGAGAAATCAATGAGGTCAGAACTAAGTTTAAGTCCCATGGTTCTGGAGGTTGCCTGATTGGAGGTCTGAGAAGGAGGACTCCTTTCAAAAAGGTTTTACATAAAGTGTGGGACATAAAAGAATTTCCCATATTCCCAAAATGATAATTTGAGACGGCAGCCAACTGAACTCTAATGGTAGCAGCTGCAGCTCCTCCTTGAAAAATAGATACGAGGAAGGACAGGATAGACTCTATGGGGGCTGAACAGGGATCTATGCCTTGTTTGGCTGCCCAAATGGAAAACCTTTTCCATTTACTGGAGTATAATTTCCTGGTGGAAGATTTGTGAGAAGAAATGAGGATGTGTTTAACAGTAGGAGAAAGGGATATACACATGGCTATTCTTGGAACTAGAGCAGCCATGCTGTCAATTTCAGGGTTTGGATGGTAGGATGGAACTGTCCTGATTGGAGAATCAGAAGGTCTGGAGATGGTTCCAGAATCCATGGTTCCTCCAATAGATAGGGCCATAGGAAGGGGAACCAGACTTGGCAGAGCCAGTAAGGAGCAATGAGGATCAGGATACTCTTCAACAGTTTTGATTTCTGAATTTCTTTGGGTATGAGAGGAAAGGGTAGAAAAGCATAAAGAAGTCCCAGAGGCCAATTGTGGACCAGAGCATCCCTGGGAGACACCCGAATTTGCGGAAAATCTCTTCTGCCACGTCTGTTTTCAGGGACCACTCGTGAGGCATCAGAATTGCTTGACTCATTTTGTTTGCTATCACACTGGACTTCCCCGGAAAGTGCTTTGCTACCAGAAAACGTTTAGAGTCTATTGCCCATTTCCATACTCTCTGTGCCTCTTGACAGAGTGGGTAATACTTTGTTCCCCCTTGCTTGTTTATGTACCACACTACAGACATGTTGTCTGACTGAATCGCAATTGTCCCAGTGGGAAGAGAACTGTGAAGTGCTTGCAATGTGTGTAGCACTGCTCTCATCTCCAGAACATTTATGTGCAAGTAGTTATCGTGATCCTGCCAGATACCTTGAACCATCATTCCCAGATAATGCCCCCCACCTTATCTGGAAAGCGTCCGTGGTCAAGACTGCATTTTGTTGAGGGAGAACAAGGGGACGACCTAGATAAAGCTGATCTGTATGTAACCACCATGTTAGATCCTTCTTGGAGGAGTTTGTAAGGAGTATTTTGTGGGATAAGGGTAGATCCTGCATTGACCACTGGGCAAATAGTAGCCACTGAAGTACTCTCATGTGTAGATGTGCTAGGGGAACTAAAAGAATGGTGGATGCCATAGTCCCTAGAACTTGAAGAACTATCCTGGCCTGTACTTTGTCTTTGGTCAGCAAGAATCTGACTTGGTTGTGCAAAGATTCTATCCTTTCTGGTGTCAATTTTGCTGTCATGGTGGTTGAGTCTATGTCTGAGCCTAAGAAGACAATGCGATGCGATGGAGATACGGCGGATTTCTTTAGAATCACTGTAATTCCTAATCTGGTGCACAAGGATAGTCTCTCGTCCCTGGCTCGGATTAGTTGGTGCTTGGTGGTAGCAGTGAGGAGCCAGTCATCTAAGTACGGAAACACCTGGAATCCCTGATGTCTCAGGTGAGCCGTGACCACCGCCATAGACTTGGTGAACACTCTGGGGGCTATAGTGAGGCCAAAGGGCAGTGTTCGAAATTGAAAATGACTGGCTCCCAGCCGAAAGCATAGATGTCTTCTGGAGCAGCTGTCCATTTTGATATGGTAGTACGCGTCCTGAAGATCTATGGAGCACAACCAATTGTCTTTTCCGATAAACGGAAAAATTGACTGCAGAGTGATCATACGGAACTTCGATTTTTTTTACAGACTTGTTTAGCTTGCTGAGATCTAGAATTGGTCTCCAGTCCCTGGTCTTTTTTGGAACTAAAAGAATCGTGAGTAAGTTCCAGATCCTATTTGCTCTGTGGGGACTTCTTGGAGACTCTTTTTTGAAGAAACGAGATAACCTCTAATGTTGCACGGTCTATTTGATTGGGTGATACATCTGGTAAAGACTGATTTTGTAGGGGGATCAGAAACAAAAGGAATGAGGTAACCTCTGGAAATTATATTTTGTACCCATCGATCTTGGGAAATTTGTAGCCAGGCACTTGGATACAGTGAGAGATAATCCCCGACTGCCTTCAGAGACGGACAGTTGGGCAACCCCTCAGGGGTGATGAAAGGTTCGATCAGAGAAAGCATCTCTGTCACTCTGGTATTGTGGACACCCACTGCTGCGAGCACGGCATCTTCCATTATAACCTCCCACTCTGCCTTCTAGGGGAGGGTTGACCTTGTGCTTGAGGGAAACCTTTTTGGGATTTACAGAACCACATTTTCCTTCTTGTTTGATCTTTGGGATAGGGTCTAGAAGGAAGGGAGAAAAGGACTCCAACGGCAGATAAGGTTTTCCCCTTCCTTGCACCTGGTCAAAGTCTCTTTTACCTGAGGTCCAAAAAGAGTTGAACCATCAAAGGGGACGTTGGTAAAGGAAGATTTGAAGGATTGTAAAATTGCATAGACGCATCCAGGAATGTCTCCTAAGAGAGATCCCTGCTGCGGCCGCCCTGCATGCTTCATCAGCTCAATAGGAAATCAGCCTCATGGAGGAGTTAGCAATAGAGGTAAGGGTGGAGAGCTGTGAAGATACCTTGTCAATGGATCCCAAAGCTACTGAACCCTGAAGGGTACCTCCCAACTCCTTTAGGAGATCCCTTTGAAGCCTAAAAATGGGACAGGTAATTCAGATATCGTAAGGTAAAGGCCGCTGAAGAAAAGGTACACTTTCCATAGCTATCCATTGTCCTAGACTTTTTATTAGGAGGATGGATATTTGAGGATGTCTCAGATAACTCCTCCTTTGTGGCTGCTGCTACCACCATAGCATCCACAGGTACTCCCTTGGTTAGAAAAGTTTTGTCTTCTGGAGCAGTAATAAATGTATTTGGCCTCCGAAAAAGACAAGCTCCACTGTGTCCGGAGAGGTCCAAGCTTTCCAAGATATGACCACTAACAGTTGGTCATATGGTGGTATCACCCAGGAGGTGAAAGGTCAGGAACCAAAAACCTCAAGGTACACTGATTCATTCTCAATAAGGTTAGAGGACTTCCAATCACCCCTTTGTCTAAGGATTTCAAGGATGAAGATTTTCTTTTATGACTTTTAGGAACTGTCTGACCTTGTTCCAGCTGTTCTTGGAAGGAACTAGTCATAAGGCCCCTATCGATAAGTTTCCTTTTCCTTTCATTAAGAACCCTGGTGCTGAACGCATGACAGAAGATACAGGGTTCTTGCAAATGAGCCTCTCCAAGACAGTACACACAACTGGTGTGACTGTCAGTCAACGACATTTTTTGAGAACATTTATCACATTTTTTAAAGCCAGAAGGGCAGTGTTCTTTGTATTCTCTGTCTTTATGCTTTGACATTTTGCTTTCGAGAAGAAATAACAAATACAATACAAAAACAATAGAACAACTATAAGAATATATCTATATATATATATATATATATATATATATATTATATCTTTATATATATATATATATATATATATATATATATAGATATATAGATATATATACATATATGTAAAGAGAGAAAACTAGCACACAGAAAGGAAAGGCCCCCTAATTTAAACGGGCAACTATGGCCCTCTAACTAAGATACAATCCTTAAAGAAAGGGGACAGGGGTAGCAAACACTCACGACAATCACTCAGATAATAAGGGAAAAACTATTAATGAGAAAGGTGAAGAGATACAGTCAAAAAATATCAAAAATATTTCACTTAGCCAATGAGCCAGTAAGAAGACAATCTTGAAGCTTTTGCAGCAAATGAGATCTGGGGAACTGCCGTGGTGAACCATGGGATAGGGGACAGCCTTGAGCCAGTAAAAGCTCTCGAGCTTTAGTATTGGCCGAGTCAGAGACGAGAATCGGCTCAGAACCCCGCCAGCAAGAATTACGGCAAGATAGGACTACATAACATCATGAAATATTTTGTTGTATGGATTAAAAAATATTCTGTTACAGCAAGGATATGTGGGAAGGGAGTAAACAAAAGATAATACAAAAACTGAGAAAATGGAAGATCTTGATTCTGGACATTGTTAGCAAGATGCAAGCTGTGAAAATGTTTTAGTTCCTTTAGTTTTATATACAGTCAGGCACATTTTTATCAACCAGTGGAGAAGTTGGGGATGATAATAAACAGTTGCAGAAACATATTTGGGAATTGAAGACGGCAAGAGTTAAATGGGGATAGACTGATCCTCCCCAAAGAACAGGGTGGTTTAGGATTACCTGATCTGAAAGGGTATTTTAGAGCTGCACAGTTGAGGCCCATATACACAATACAAGGAGGAGATTATACATCAAAGTGGAAAGGGATGATGATGAAACAGGGATGAAGTTCAAGAAATAAGGAGAGAGTGTATTTTGGATGCAGTTACTTAAGGAAAATAACAGTACAGAAAGTACAGTTGCGTTAAGTCCTACTTACCTGTAAATATGTTAGAATTTCACAGTGCCTCAGCTGCATATGGGTTATTTGCCTGCACAAACTCACACAGGCAGCTTTCCAGAGCTCAGAATCCCCTCCTTTGACTCCTTGTGACTGGGGATTGGTGAAGCCCCTGTCATCAGGGGAAGCCTAACCCAGTCATAGGAAGGCAGTTGTTCAGACATCTAGGGCTACATATGAAGAAACAAGAAGGACCAGAAGTAAGAATTGCCTGAAGCCAACCAATTCACAGCCAGAAAGCGCCAACATAAATAACCAAAGCCAATCAACAACACAACAAGGTTGGATAGCTTCAAACTACTTCTTCTTTTGGATTTTCCTGGTTAGGGGTCACCACAGCGGATCACCTTGTCCGCTCATGAGTGGCAGTAGAGTTTTTACGGTGTCTAGTTGCCAGCCCGACGCTTAACCTTCCACAGAATGCACACACACGCATGCACTCATACCTAGGGCCAACTTAGAGTGTCCAATCCACCTACAACATGTCTTTGGGATGTGGGAGGAAACCGGAGCACCTGGAGGAAACTCACGCGACCACAGGGAGGACATGAAGACTCTGCATAGAAGCTTCCCCAGCAGAGGATTGAACCAGAGAACCTCTTGCTGTGAGGTGGCAATGCTAACCGCTGCACCACTGCGGCCGCCCAAGGTTGGATAGCTTCAAACTATATGTATAAAATGAGGGGTGCTAAAGGATGGCTGCTGGCACTGAGGCAGCGTGAAATTTGAACATCTACAGTTACAGGTAAGTAGGAATTGTGTAACTGTACTATATTCATTATTCACACTGCCTCAGTGGCACATGGGTAGATTCCCAAAGCTTACCCTAGCTGGGTCCTCCCAAAGCCTTTCGAAACTTGAGAAAGAAAACATTTGTGCTTTGTAAACGTATGACTAGAGGACCAGGTTGCTGCCACTGGAGTACTTCCAGAGTGCATAAGGCTATGGTGGAATGTGCCTTAACCTTGCCTGGAATAGGTTCATAGGTAGGTACTAGTCTATTGGCCCTAGGGCCTACATAAGCCTAGTCAAACGGTACCCTGGCTTTTGCCACCCAAGAAAATTATTTTCCTGTGCCCCTGCAAAGCAGAGCCACAGAAGTGATGCCCGGGGTGAATTTCCTATCTCCCATCCAATCAAGATTTTTTTTGAAAAGTGCTAATGAGGAGCTTTGTTTGATAAAGATAGGTAGTTTGTGCCAGAGTATGGGAAGTCTCTGGGACAGGAATCGATCCCTCCAGCATGTTCTGTTTATTGTGTGACAAGGTTTAGGTCCCTAGAGCATGTAGCTCGGAGGAATTGGGATTTCTTTAAGTGGAGCATGTCCAACAGCTTTGGGTTTGACACAGCTTTTTATGTTAGGCAGAGATCGCCTCTGAGTAGGCGATATGCAACAGAGTAAAGCTGGTGTTTTTTGAGACGGTCTGCGTAGGGCATCTGTTTGAGGCCAGTAATCCTCCTTGTGAGGTATTTCCGCGGCCTTTCCAGTTATTGTAGATGTCTTGTGAGGTACATAACAAAAGGGGCGTTGTACTCTATAATGGGTCTAATGAGTGATGACTAGAGGGGAACAATGGCCTCTTTTTTCCTGGATGAGAAACCTTTTGTGATGAGGTGTGCCACATAGAAGGATTTTCTGACTACTGTGGCAATGTGATTATCAAAGGCGAGACTACTGTCCACCTGTGTCCCAAGGTCTCATCACATTTTTGGTGTTAAGCAGAATACCGCCTATGTGGTAGCTCATGGGTACAGAGATCTTACCAACAGATTTGCCATGGTGGAATTAACAGAAAAAGCAGAGGAGAACCAACAAGCTTATAGACAGGCTACTCATTCTATACCCCAGAAGAGGAAATACACAGCTGTTCAGCTTTACTGAAGCTTAGTTCTGTCATGGTAGTGCCCGAGCTGTCTGTGCATATCCAAGGTATTCAGAATTTTCTATCTCTTGTTTTAAGGTTCCAGAAAGAAGACTTGGATATTGATGGCTTGATTCAAGGTAAACTCAAACAATTTTTGGCATGAATGGATTAGTGCATAAAACAGCCCAGTTCTTGTGGAAAATCAGATAAGGTTGCCCCACCATGAGAGTCTGCAGCTCAGAGACTCGCCTTGCAGATGTCATTGCAATGAAACAGGAAAGCTCTGAAGGGCAGTTTTCCAAATGATGAACTTTAAATCAGGCTGAAAGGCAGGTTCAAAAGGAGATAAGGTCAATTTTTCAAGAACAAACATGATATCTCAAGGAGGAGGATTTTTTTTGATGGGGTGTCATGTGCAACATTCCTTTCATAAACTGACCAAAAAGAGAGACAAAAGAGGGTATTCATAAGCAGACAAGCTGGGATGGCTGCTAGACACATAAGATAAACCACTATTGAGTAGGTCACACAAATATTTTAAAACGGGGCAGACACCATGCTGGGCACCTCTTATATTGATTAGGCAACACCTTGAAAACTTACCCCAGTTGTAAACATAAGATTTTCTACTTGCAAGATTTCTTGCCTCTTCAATACCTGCTGCACATCTTCATAGAAACAGTGACTAAAAGGTATCAGCACAGAATCATTCAGGCTGCCAGCTGCAATTACTCTTAAGTTGGGGTGTACCTGTTTCTCTTGACACTATGTGAGTAGATCCAGAGTGTGAAGAAACGTGTGGAAATTATCGCTGATTAATTCCATAAAATGGGAGAGAGAGTCAAATGGGGGGGGGGGTCACCATAATAATCTTTGGCAATTCTTTCTATATCTTCAGAAGTACATTCCGTATAAATGGAAAGGGTAGAAATGCATAATGTAACATTCCCATCCAAGGGAATGAGAATACATATGTCCTCCAAGTATGGCTGGAAGGATGTCCTGAACAGAATTTTTCCAAATGTTTTGAAAGGAGGCAAACAGAACTGTTTGAGGTGTTCCCCACATCTGGACCAAATCCTAGCTGACCTCTATGCTGAATTTAATTTGTGAGGGTCAGTCTGGGATTTGCTTTCTCTGTCACTATGTTTTGCTCTGATGGGGATATATGAGGCCTGAACCACCAGAGAATGCTGTAAGGCTAGCTCCCAGACCATCGGTGCCCACCAGTAAAGAGGGTATACCCCTGTACCCCCTTGTTTGCTCAGGTACCACATGAAATGTGGTATAGCCACCAGAAGGGGACCCAGAGACCACAGGAGATGAAGAATGTCTAAGCCTGAATGACTGCTAACATTTCTTTGATGTTTATCTGCTTTGTAATGTCTGAAGGATGCCATTCACCATGCATTTGAGCTCTTCTGGACACACTCCCCATTCAAAATCTGATGTATCCATCTGGACTGATAAACTGGGGGTTGGAGAGAGAAGGGTAGGCCTGGATTAAGAGACATCTGATCCCTCCACTGAAGCAGTGGTATCATGAGGATCACTGATGCTATGAGGCTTATCATTTTGAGAAGCTGTCTTGTGGAGGCAGCTTCTTGGAGAGAGAAATCTGTGACAATGCTCTAAAAAGTCTGGACTCTAAAAAGCCATACTGTTGCCTGTGTCCATCATACAACCCAAGGAGACAATTCTTTGTAAGGGTGTGAGACAGGACATTTGTTGGTTCAAACTGAAGTTGGGAGCAACTGGAATGTGATGGTAAATATCCTTCAGATGTAAAGTCACCATAAAACAGTGATCTGGAAGAAGAGGTAGGGCAGTCTGCAGGGTGAGCATTCCGAATTTAGGTACGTCCAGAAATGTATTTAACATTGGTCTCTAAGCCAGCTCCTTTTTTGGGTACCAAAAACTCTGGTATAAAATATTTTTCCTTTTTTGTGGTGCAGGAACTGGTCCTACAACAACGGCTTGCAACCTTTGAAAGAATACCAGAGAGCTCAGATGCGACTGGTATGGCAAGTGAGGAGGAGATTTTCCTAAAGGGAGGAGGAACATCTGTCCACTGACAACGGCATCCTCACTGAATTACCTTCAGCACCCACTTGTCTGAGACTATTTGTGGCCACGCTGTTGGGTTGAATGAAAGCCAATTAAAGGGGAAAGGGGAGGAGGAACAGGAGGAAGTGAGAGGATTACATTGAATTTTGGCATAGCCATTCTTTAGTAGGGGAATGATCCTTTTTGGGAAAGGAACTCCTTCAATTTGGTTTGGAAGCACTACCCTCCTACCATTTCCTCTTGGTACCCTGACTCTTGTTCGGCTGGGACTTTTTGTTTGTTCTGCCCTTTTAAGTTGGGAGCCTTCCTAGGAGAGAACCTGGGAATGTGAAACATTTTAGACACCCCATGCATCAGTTTACCTGCATCATCCCACTGTTTGAGATTATGGGTGTCAGCAAGACCAAACACAAATTCAGAACATACAAGAGCACTCAAAATCTTATCTATTAAATTCCTTATGTAAGCAAGCATACCTTCTCAATGCAACAGAGGTGGCTGAATTTCTAGAAATTGTGTCCGTACCCTCAAAGACACTCCTCGAAGTATGTTTTGAAATCTGTCCCCCATTATAAACAATCCCATTTATATGACACTTCTGTTCAGCAGACAAAGATGCAGCAAAGTGATATAAATTGTAAGCACAATGCAAAATAAATTTCCACATAAAGCTCTGATAATTTAAAATTCTAAAGATGAAATTACTATACTGAGCCAACTTTTTTCCAGGAGATTCTATCCATTTCCTATTTTTTTCCTATAGTGTAGGGTTAGAAGAAAGCCCTCTTGTTAGAGTTGGCAGATGGTAAAACTGCAGCTGGTCTCAACAAAGAGGTGACAATCAGGATACACCCTGTTTTTCCTCATAGCCTTTCTAGTAACTGGTCCACTAGCCAACAGGTTTTTACATTCAGTTTAATAGACATTTTCCAATGCCAGTAACAGAGCAGGAACAGCCAAAATATTTGGAATCTCATCTTCAATAAGATCATAAACTCTATCAATCTCTGGCATAGCTCCCGACTGTTCCTAGTCAAAGACATCGGGAGGCATACACACTGTACGCATTTCAGTACAGTTATGTCATTGGGATAGCAACAAGGAAAAGGTACGGCACTAGACCTAGAAGAAACTGTCCTACATGTTAAAAAAGAAAAGAAAGGAAAAAAGAAAATAGCAGTATACTGTATGAAAAGTAATTAGAAGCTTGTAAAGCATTCACACTTTACTTTTGTTTTATCCACATCCCCAATTAATTACAGTAGTTGAAAGGGTGATAACTGATAAGTGTAAATCTGTAAACAAGACTGTGGTGAAAGCAGCAAGAAGTCAAACCGACTTCCTGGTTGGCTGTTGTGGCTTTCGCTTAACCTGGGCTGTGCCTGCAAATGCTCTCCTGTGATCAGTGTACTACCTCAATAAACAAATTAAAATGAATAAATAAAATAAATAATTCTTTAAGTGGTCTGTATGATGACTGATGCACAAGTGCCAGCGATGACATCAGCAGAAAGCAAAAGGGTGAAATTCAGCAATGACAGGGAGGCATATGGCTACCACTGAGTACTGGTATGGCAATTAAGGATTCGTTTGCTCTTTTCATCAGCACCAAGAGCTTTACAAAGCTTCCAATATGTTGTATTGCCTGGTGGTGCTGTCCCAGGAAAGGTACAAAGTTTATCTTCTTTGGTTTAAGTAAAGCAACAGGACTGTAAAGAATAAGTTAGAAATTTGGAAACCAGAATGACTACTGGACAAATAAGGCATGCTGGTTTATTTGTCTTCCATCACTATTAGGCTGCACTGCCTGATCTTGTGGAAGTTCAAGGTGGTTGTGGTTTCTCCTTTACCAATATGTCTCTAATGACTGCACTGGAAAACGTGAGCATGCTTGTCAGCATTGGTGTCCGTTGAGTCGTACAGTATTGCTCTGAACAGATTACAATAGCAAATAAGATTGGCATAAACAACTGCATGGGCACAGAGTTATCTCCTTATTCCTTGTTTGCATTTGCTCATATCTAACTGGGGAACCACAGTATGTGGCTTTGGTAAATATGCATTCACAGTACAGGTAATGATTTCAGATAATGTTCAGTATTACAGAAAAAGTGTTGGTGCGTCCAGTCCCATACTGTAAGGGTAACTGAAAGAAGGATTCTCAACTGCTTTTATTTTTTTTTGCTTCAGTGCTTTGTTCTCTTCTTTCTAAAAATCTGGGGATTTGTGACACAGCAGGAAGTACATTCATAAAGTATTCCCCTCCTTTACTATAGCCTGAATATTGCAGAATAACTGATTTTTGCCTCATTTCTTCCCTGTCCATGAAAACATTTTTGATTTTCTGGTAAATTAAGGAGGATTAGAGTCTGTCACATAGCTAGACATTAGAGTTTCATTTTTTTCTTGTTTTATTTTCATTTTTTTTGTTTACCATGGTTATCATTCAGAAAATGCATACTAATGCATTGTATTAAATGAATTATCGTCATATTTAAAACTGTCCCTGGTTTTAGACATTTGTCACTCTATTATATTTTGGCTTTGTCTAGAATTCTTTAGCAAAAAGGTTGAGAGGTATGGCTGCTATTATAATTATTTGTACTGTTATTTTTCCCAGAATGAAGACTGCATTGCTCCTGGCTTGTTCTGCTTCTGTTCTCTGTCTATGCTGCTGACTCTACGAACAATAATCATTCTGTATGTGTCTGACGTGTGCCAGCTGGTGCATTCATGAGTGGCTTTAAGAAAGTGGTCATATAACAAGGTATAGTTCATCCACTACTTCATTCTTTCTCTGGTATCCACTTTATCCTGTGCTTCGTGTTAAGTAGTCAAGAAATTGTAAGGATACTTCCTTCTCAAGTATTTTACTTAACATGGGTAAAATTGTTATAGATAGAATTTGGATACATTGGTTAACATAGTATACTTTTTGGGATGGGGATTATTTTGCATGTTTACCAGAAAATAAGACATGAGTTCATGCATAGAAGCAGATTAATTATACATACTTAGAAAATGTATATACATTTATCACTTACTTTTAAGAACTGTGGATGAAGTTCTATATGGCCAGTTAAGAAATGTGTTTGAGCATGTGCTACTTGTAAGTTAATAACCATGCTGGAGAATAGGAATACTACAGAACCAGCTGCGACTGTGTTTAACAATGTGTGAGCTTCCACTTAAACTGAGGCTGTCATCCACAGAGTATACGAGTGGTCATCCCACCACAGCCACACAGCTATAAAGTCAGCTGTAATGTAAATAGGAAGCTACTTTTTGTGCTTTTCTACAATGAAATTACTTTTTTATAGTTTCATCATGTAAATAGTACCCTGGTGTATTTTCTCCTGGATGAAGGGAGAGCAGCACCATGAATAAGTGTGTGGCTTGGAGGCAGTTTGTAAGGGATGTGGGCAGAGATGTGGCTGGCTGGGGGGAGCACACTGGAAGCTGAGAGTACAAATTTTAAAATCATGGCTGCAATCTGGCGCACCCTGTGTCTAGTCACATACATCTCTAAACCTATCCACAACAACTGCTTTTGAACCTGATCACTTCCCACAGAATCAGATAGGACAGACTCAAGTGCTCACTACTGTTTGCATCAGAGTTCCCATCAAAATCTGCAGGCATAGACCAATCTCTGGAGAACGTAGCACCACAGTCATTCTTATAGCAGCATAATTTCAGAGATTAGATGACAGTAAATCACTCTTAGCCAAGGATACCACATCAGTCCTATACATGGGTAATAACCTGATTGTCTGTCATGTGGTTTATGTTTCTTCTTACTGTAAACTACACTTTAGAACAAAATATCTGGGGACTGAGTATTATGTCTGGCAAGGGGTCTTTTACCCTAGACCTCTCCTACAACTAAATGACTTGGTTCTCGCATAGCTGAATCAGGTACTGGGACAGCCCTGGGGTGGAAAGAATAATACGCTGAGACACACTATTCTGGGCTGACTAAGGCCAGCAATAATAGAAAAGATACACTATGTCTTCACACAGAAAACGGAGCTAAGCTGCACAAAATATAGCAGTAATAGTTAAAAATGTACTAAGCCTTGCTCTACAAACTACACAGTGTAATAAACAACAGTAGTAAGATGCTGTCCGGTTTGATTCTCAGCTAGAGCGTCTTCCGCGTGGAGACATGCGTGAATGGGTGTACCTTCGTTGAAGGTTGTGCGTCAGGGCTGGTAACTCGGCACATAAAAATCAACTACCAATCATTAGCGGACCGGAGTTCCGCTGTGGCGACCCCTAACTGGGAAAAGCCGAAAGACACAAACACACAGTCACAGTACCAAGTAAAATTGTCCAAATATTGTCATAAATCAAATATATGCTTTTAAATAAAACAGAAGCCTTTTAAAACAGCATACGTAAGCATTTACTAAAATTCCTGTCAGCAATGGAAAAATATCCACAGAAAATGCAATTAAAGTAATTTGCAGTAAAATCACCATTTAAAAATGGCTACAGCAGTGTTAGATCGGAGGTAAACATCATTCCAGTGAAGAAAAAAGTGAAAAGTGCTATATTTTCTTGTGAGAACTTTAAAATGAAGCAGATAAACAGCAGAAACAATACAGGCACAAGGCAGTTTCTAGACTTCAAATGATACCACAGAACTTCAGTTTAGTACAAGTCATAACTGCATGAAAGCATGCAAGCAACACGACAGTAAGTCAGAATTCCCTGAAGAATTAACAGCAGTAGTAACGAGCAAGTTTATTACAATAAAAAGTTAACACACAAATATATTTATCTAATATATAGATGGGTCTTACTCACTTTAGTTGAGTAGCCCATATGTCAACCTCACAAGGTTGACAAACCAAGCAACACATTACAATATATGTACTGAGAAAGAACCTTGGAACTCGCGCTTTACTCAAAAAAAAAAAAATGCTTTTGCAGGGGGGCTGCACTCTCCATATCGCCTGCTAATTAAATATATTAACTCTGACACTGCAAAATGTCTGGGGAAAAGGAATAGTGTCTTAGCCGGGGATTGTTGATCTCACATGTCAATCATCTCCATATACCAAGTAAATGCAGTCGATTAAACAGATGTCAATAAACCAAGCATTTACACCAAATGCAGGACCCCTACACACACACACACACACATATATATATATATATATATATATATATATTTTTTTTTTTTTTTTTTTTTTTTTTAAGAAAACAGAAAGAAATCAAAAGTATGTAATAAAAAGATGACAGGAAGTTGACAAATGGATGAGTCTGGAAGCTGTTATCCACCAGTACAGGCTGAGGAGATTAACTGTCTTATACCTACAGATGGCACTAAAAACAGAATAACTGACTTCCTGTGACAGGGGTTAACCTTCCTCTGATGGGAGGGATTTAGCCAATCCTGTATCAGAGGGGAGGATTCTGAGCGCTGGAAAGCTGCCAGTGTGGGTTTGTGCAGGCACAGGACCTATATGCCACTGAGAGGCAGGGATAAATAAAATGAACAAGGGACGGAATTTACTGGACAAAATTGGCAATGGAACCTAGGTACTGGGAACAAATTTATAGAAAGGATAAGATAAACTGAGAAGAGGCTAAGCAGAAGTGAGGACTGCATGTTAGAGACTGCCTTTCCTACCAGGGATTGACACCAGAGTACAGGTAAGCAGAAAGGGACAGGGGATCTCTAAGTAAAAGGCCAGATTTGGTTGAGTGTTTAGTCAAGTCTTGAACAGATGCTGCTGTTAAAAAAAATTACAGTCAGTAATTCTAACTCTGTTTTTAATAGAACAGTACAAACACAGCCAGAAAGGAAACATTAATCAGTACAGCATATGAAAGATACCAAAAAAAAGAAGAAAAAAAAAAACATTCAGAAAAGTTATCAAGGAAATGAGAAATAAAAATTGTCTATTAGCTTAGCTTGTGAAAATGAATTGAGGTATGTCTATTAGCTTAGCTTGTGAAAATGAATTGAGGTATGTCTATCAGCCAATAAGCCATTAAAATCAGTGAAATTGATAATTTTTGCATTTGATTTCCTACACAATTATTTTATGTACTAAATACCTTGCAAAAATAGTTTCCACAAGTAAATACTTCATGCTGGAGGTGTGTAGAAGATGAAATAGAGAACTAAAAACATATTCTGATTATGTCCTAAAATATCCCATCAAATTTTAGGGTGGCAATGTACAATTTGCTCAAAGTATTATCCAAAAGGCAGACTGAATTATCCAAAGGACTGTTCTTAGTAATGACTGGGGTCAATGATGCTTTAAAACACCACAAGGTGTTAAGTCTAATGCTGATAATACCTAATAAAGTCACAATATGCAGATGGAAATCACATTATGGTGACAAATGATGAAATTTCAGACAAAGCTAGGTAAGGTTCTACAGAAATATATAAATAAATGGTTACTATGGTTACAATATAAGACTATCTGGCCAATGGACTAAGAATTAGTATGTGAGTTGAGAAGACAAAGAGTGAATACTGATTTTCTTATGGAAACAAATAAGTGCAGGTAAAGTGACATAATTCTAAATTGCCTGAGTTGAAATTGTTACTATTCTGTTTAATGACTTAAGTGTTTTCTTATTTGAATGTTTTTTACAGTTTGTATTTCCATATGTAAAAATTGTTAAAAAGTCATAAAAAACTGTTTCCTCCCACATCTACAAGACATGCAGTACGTGGACTGACCATTCTAAATTACAGGTATGAGTGTGCATGTATATATGTGGTGTGGAAGAATAAACTTGGTAGACATGCCACCCAATGGTGTGAACACTGACTCTAAATGATTGTCACTGTTGAAGTGACACCCCAACCCCATCTGCAAAACTGGGGAAAAAAGTGGTTTGTGAATGGATGGCTCTACATATAGACATGAGTGTTTGTATTAAAAGTGTTGAGCACTGTCATTCCTATTAGCAATATTTCCTTGGGACACAAATTAAAATTTGCACAACAGTTAATTAAAATCACAGAATATCATGTGATAATATGGTACCAACAGAAGTGAAACATCAACAAGAATGGTTAATATGTCCATTCATTAAAGCAATAATGACAAACATGTAAATTATGCACAAAGTATAAGGTGTCCCCAACAAAATAATGCCCCAAAATAGATCAGCAATGACTTAATCGTATAAAAAACAATGAGAAATTATAACCCAGATAAGTATTATTTGGCAGCAGGAAAAAGTCCCTTATTTATGTGTTCTCATCTTTACTAAACATTTTATATTTGCATGATTATTAAGGCCAAGGGATCTGTCAACTTGTAGCCTAAGCTACCATTGTATGTGAGGAGTTTCTTAACAGACTATAGGTTCACAGCTACAGTGGATATAAAAAGTGTACACACTCCTGTTAAAATGCCAGGTTTTTGTGATATAAAAAATGAGACCACAATAAATCATTTCAAACCTTTTCCCACCTTTAATGTGACCTATAACCTGTACAATTCAATTGAAAAACAAACATATCTGTTAGGGGGGGGGGGGATATATATATATATATATATATATATATATATATATATATATATATAAACGTACAATAAGCTGGTTGTATCAGTGTGTATATCCTTAAACTACTACTTTGTTGAAGCACCTTTAGATTTAATTACAGCATTCAGTCTTCTTGCTTAGGAGTCTATCAGCATGGCACATCTTGACTATGCAATATTTGCCCACTCTTCCTTGCAAAAGCACTCCAAATCTGTCAGATTGCAAGGGCATCTCTTGTGCACAGCCCTCTTCAGGTCACCCCACAGATTTTCTATTAGATTTAGGTCTGTGCTCTGGCTGGGCCATTTCAAAACTTTAATTTTATTCTGGTGAAGCCATTCTTTTGTTGATTTGGATGTATGCTTGGGGTCATTGTCATGTTGAAAGGTGAAATTCCTCTTCATCTTTCTAGCAGACACCTGAAGGTTTTAGGCCAAAAGTGACTGGTATTTGGAACTGTTCATAATTCCCTCCACCTTGACTAAAGCCCCAGTTCCAGCTGAAGAAAAGCAAACCTAAAGCATGATACTGCCACCACCATGCTTCACCGTGGGGATGGTGTTCTTTTGGTGATGTGAGGTGCTGTTTTTGTGCCAAATGTACCTTTTGGAGTTGTGGCCAAAAAGTTCATCCTTGGTCTCATCAGACCATGACACATTTTCCCACATGCTTTTGGGAGACAATGTATTGTTCTGCAAATTTTAGCCGGGCCTGGATGTTTTTCTGTGTAAGAAAAGGCTTCCGTCTTGCAACCCTAACCCATAGTCCAGACATATGGAGAATACGGAAGATTGTTGTCACATATAGTACACAACCAGTACTTGCCAGAAATTCCTGCAGCTCCTTCAGTGTTGCTGTAGGTCTCTTGACAGCCTCCCTGACCAGTTTTGGTCTTGTTTTTTCATCAATTTTGGAGGGACGACCAGTTCTTTGCAACATCACTGTTGTCCCATATTTTCTCCACTTTTTGATTACTGTCTTCACTGTGTTCCATGGTATATCCAATGCTCTGGTAATTTTTTTGTATCCTTCTCCTGACTGATACCTTTCAACAATGAGATCCCTTTGATGCTTTATAAGCTCTCTGCGAACCATGGCTTTTGCTGTAGCAGGCAACTGAGTAAATGTCAGGAAAATCCTACTAAAACAGCTGAACTTTATTTGGGGTTAATCAGAGTCTCTAATTAATGGCAGGTGTATACCCAAGATGACTGAATGCTGTAATTAAATCAAAAGGTGATTCAACAAAGTATTAGCTTAAGCATGTGCACACTTATGCAACCAGCTTATTGTACGTTTTTTATTTTTTATATTTTTTCTCCTAACAAATCTGTTTGTTTTTCAACTGAATTGTACAGGTTATAAGTCATATTAAAGGTGGGAAAAATTTTGAAATGATTTATTGTGGTCTCATTTTTTTTTATATCACAAAAACCTGGCATTTTAACAGGGGTGTGTACACCTTTTATTTCCACTGCGGATACTAAACTAACAACTACTAAGACCCTTATAAGCCTAGCCATGCAACCCAAATGTGATCTACAGATTTCATTTATATAGGAGGTGATTTACTGACTGCCTCAGTCCATCAGAGACATCGGAACCAGACCATGACTGAATTTCTCATTACCCATCCATTGGTCCAAGATTGTGCTTAAATGTGGCTAGGGAGGAACTCTACTTCACAGGGATAATGAGCCTGTTCCAGAGAATGGGAATTCTCTGAGAAACATCTCTCTCTCTCTCTCTAAGATATCCTATTTATGTGGCAAACAAAATATATATATTTTAATCTAGTAGTCCTAATAGATTTTTTTTGTGGATGCGCGAAACGCTCATCAAAATATGGTCCAGGGATGCGTTGTATGCCAGGCAAAGATCAGTTCTTAGAAGTCTGAATGATACTGAGTAAAGAGAAAGGGCTTTGAGGTGATCAGCATAGAATAAAACTGTATTCTTTTTGCAAGGAACCTTTGTGGATATTCCAGCTGCTGCATGTGTCTAGTCAAGTACATATTGAAGGGGGTATTATACTCTATGATGGGTCTTATGAGGGCCGAGTACACTGGTACGATGACCTCTCCAGACCTAGATACTATGCCCTTACCTACAAGTTAAGCAGCATAAAAGGATCTTCTTACAACCTTGAACACGTGTTGATCGAAGCCTAGGTTGCTAACTACATTAGTTCCCATATCTCTGACTAGTGAATCAACTTTTATTGATGAGGTAGTTAGCCAGGGTGGCCAAACTCCCAAAAGCTACTATAATACATTTCTAGGCATTGAGTTTCAAGCTACGCTTTTGGCACCAAGTGCTTGTCTGTGTTAGACCTTCCTGAAAGGTGTTCTTGTCTTGGGAAGATTCATTGACTCTCAGTTGCAATCATCTGCGAAGTTGGTCAACCAGGGGCCTTTGACATTGGTTTTTACCTCTGTTAAGTAACATAGTCCTTACTCTTGTGATCCAGTTTGATTTGACAAATCATATAAAATAAAAAATTATTAAAATCAGGACACACTATGCTAAGACATAGGACTCTGTCACCAGATATTTTGTTCTTACTCTTATCGCATATAAATGCTCATATATCTTCCTGGATAGTTTCCTTGCTTTTTTTTCTCCACATAGAAACTATCACAGCAAAGGCACGTTGCCACATAAACAATGCTCTTAGATGATGCACTTAGGAATGCAGTTGTAATGGCTATTTAATCATAATGTTAGCCCAGATCTACACTTCCCCTCTTGGCAAAGTTCTACAAAAAATAATTCATGTACAACTTTACTCAAAAACTAAATTCTTATCCAGACACAAACATGGCTTCTGGACAAGACTCAGCACCATCACCGTCTTACATATACTTACAGATACATTTTCATGGCCAGAGCTTACCTAACTAAGGCGATATTCACAAAACTGTTAAAAACTTTTCATCTGGTCAATCGTGTTCTTCTTCTCTATACCATATTAACTGCAGCTGCTGGCTTAAGCCCAAAAGCCAAAGACTGTAAGAAACAATGGCAGTCAGACATTTCTGTGTTAAAGCCAATTCCTCATTTTCAGGATTATCCAACCAATCCCTAACCCCCCCCCCAAAAAAAATGGTTCTGCCATCCCCTCCCTTCTTTTTTCATCTGATTTTCCCAGTCAGTCAATCATGGTTTATACTGATGATATGGTTATCTAAAGATTCAATCCATCTCCCAAAATATTAAACAACTTGAATAGGAATTTCTCCAAAAAACTAACTGGCTTGAAAAATGAAATTAATATTAAACCGTAAATACCTCACAAAAATTAAAATTCTTCCCAGACCACTGACTGGCACACTGCAACCAAAAACAATCACCCCTTTGAAAAAATATGCCACTGGAACAAGGATGTGATGTGATGTTATTCACTGGATCAACAAAGGTATTGCAATTCTTCAAGCTTTTGAGCTGGTATGAGTCCTTCATCAGGAGTTATAAAGTTAAAGATGTTGAATACTGTCCTTAGATATCCATGTGTTCCTACAAAGGGCCGCACATTATTTCCAATCTAGGCAAAATAAAAAATTCATTTAAACTGCCAATCTATCCTAATGGATTACAAAAAGCAACAGCAGTCTCCCACAAGGAAAGTGACCAATGAGGTAAAAAGTACAGGAGTAAACAAAAATAAAAACCTCGGTCACTCACGGCAGATAAATGAAATATAAATTTATTGTTAAAAGGACCAAAAGTAAGCACTTTCGCTGTTCAGCATAGCCGCTTCATCAGACTTCAGTTGCTAAATGAAAACATACCCATTATATAAACACAATTAAAACAACATAATTAGAGGCAATTAAAACCAATTAAGAATAAAAGCAACAGAAACCTCCAAAGTGTGTGTGTGTGTGTGTGTGTGTGTGTGTGTGTGTGTGTGTGTGTGTGTGTGTATATATATATATGTGTATACATATATATATATATATATATATATATATATATATATATATGTTTATATATGTATATATATATATATATATATGTATATATAAAAGTTCTCACATTAAAAAACTAGTGTTTCAGACATCTGGATTTTAAAAAGGGTTTCAAAGAAACCTTACTGTTTAGACCAGGAGGCTTACCAGCCTGTAAATGTATTATCCATTTTTGTTCTATTTCTTCAGTTTTATTACACAGATCACCACCTCTGTTATTTACATCTATATTCTCAATGACAAAGAATCGGAACTCATGGTCTTGTCCTTCTCTTAAAAACATGCTGTGCAAGTGCATTGGTTTCTTTTCTATTACATATCTCCCGTAATGTTCAAGGATTCTATCTAGTCCTTTTGAGAGAAGGACAAGACCATGAGTTCCGATTCTTTGTCATTTAGAATATAGGTGTAAATAACAGAGGTGGTGATCTGTGTAATAAAACTGAAGAAATAGAATAAAAATGGATCATACGTTTACAGGCTAATAAGCCTCCTGGTCTTTGAAACCCTTTTTAAAATCCAGATGTCTGAAACACTAGTTTTTTAATGTGAGGAGATATATATATATATATATATATATATATATATATATATATATATATATATATATTTGTTATTAAAAGGTTTTTATTTGTGCTTTTGGAACTGCTCACTTTTTATATTGGACTATACTTATACTGGTTGAACTACAGATTGAACTACAGATTGACTGCACTCCTTCCTGCTTGGGTTTTTTTGATATTTACTTTTGGGCTTTTGGATTTTGTATATATATCTATATATATATATATATATATATATATATATATATATATATATACACACACACACACACACACACTTTGGAGGTTTCTGTTGCTTTTATTCTTAATTGGTTTCAACTGCCTCTTAATTATGTTGTTTTAATTGTGTTTATATAAAGGGTATGTTTTCATTTAGTAACCGTAGTCTGATGAAGCGGCTATGCTGTACCGTGAAAGCACTTACTTTTGGTCCTTTTAACAATAAATTTATATTTCATTTATCTGCCGTGAGTGACCGAGGTTTTTATTCTTGTTTATCCTAAGGGATTCTCTGCAACTTAGTGTTGCTCAATTCTACTCCATCTGCTTACAGTGACACCTATGTGGCCCTTAGCAAGTCACTTAACCAGACATTGCTCCTGAGTCACCCCTGAAAAGGGACGGTGTATCCAATAGGCTCACCTGGGATTGTGTCAATATGGCTTGTTTTCAGTTATATAAATGTATGCCTGCCTACGTGATAAATTAATAAAGATGTTTATTTTTAAAAAAAAAAAAAAAAACAATGGTAGAGGTAAATACCCAAAAAAGGTAGGAAAGAACGAGGAATTAGAGGAGGAGGTACAAGCAATTGTACATAACAAGTTTACCTTACGAGGGTAGAAACAGAAGAAACAACTAACGAGCAGAAACTTTCAAAAACCTAAATAAATAGATAAAATGAGAAAGAGGATTTAGAAAGTTAAATATGCAAGGTTTTAGTTATAGAAAAAACATTCACAAATGCTCAAACAACTGAATAAAATGCTCCAAGACAGGATCCACGTCCATGCAAGATGGTGGCAAATGAGATTTGAGGTATTGAGGGAGGACTAGGGCAGTACAGGTAGAGAGAGGAACTTGAGAAAGAAGAAGAATGAAAAGGACAATATCAAATCAATATGTTAAAAAATCTTCTCTAACATGATTCCTATAAATTGGACCCTGCAGTACAGTACTTTAACAATGCATATCTGCACATTCTTAACAACCTTGCCCCAATCAGGAAAATTTGTACTAAAGCCAAACAACTTCCTTGGTTATCAAAAGAAACAATTCTTCTATTCAAGCAGAGAGACAAAGCCTTGTTTATTTTTCTTAACAATAGAAATAACATTGATCATGTATCCTACCAAAACTTAGAAATCAAGCAAAAAAACAAATTAAGCAGTACAAAAAGCTTACTTTCAAGCATGTCAGCTGATATACCACAATAACCCCTTAGATTTTGGAAATCTCTCAATCTTCTCTTTAACCCCAGAAAACCTACTACACCAGGCCCAACAACTAGCAGCTCTACAGACTGCATAGCCACTCAGTTCAACACCCAATTTATCACTTCAATTACCTCATTACTAAATAAAACAGCAAAATGTTAAGTTGTCTATCTCGCCTTCATTCTTGCTGGATGGGTTCGGAGCCGACTCGGCCAATACTAAAGCTCGAGAGCTAATTCCACCGGCTCGAGGCTCCCCTATATCCCACAATGCTAGGCGGTAACTACTCAGATCTCGTTTGCTGCTTAGCTGACGAGGTGCTTTTCTACAAGCTCTGGCAGGCTAGTGAAGAATTTAATTCTAAATTTTCAGTTCTTAGACCCCTAGTACCCTTTTTTTTTACTGAAACCTTTAGTTTTAAATCCCCTTTTTCCTGGTTCGACAACTTTGTTGCCCTTTTTTCCCTCCTTTATTCCCCTTTAGTTTTAGGCCTTAGGCCCCTTCTAGTCCCCTTGTGTGACTGGTATTTTATTTTTAATTAAGGCCTGTGTGTGTGTCTGTGTGTGTTTTCTTGGACCTTTTATTATGTCTAAGGAATCTAAGGTCTCAGGCTTCAAGAAGTGTGACTCGTGCTGTCAGAAAATGTCTCTGACAGATGGTCACACTTCTTGTGTGTACTGCCTGGGACCTTTGCACCTGCAGGACTCTTGTGCTGTTTGCCATGGTTTTAGCCCTAGAGTCCTGCAGGAACGCAAAAATAAATTAATCTTGCGTGGCTTATTAAAGCCTGAAGGCCCCCCGACTCAGTCTGTGTCGGGGAAGCCTTCTAAAACTTCCAAACAGTCGGCTCCGGTTTCTGAGTCGACTTCTGGAAATGTAAAGTCTGCTTCAACATCGGCTCCGGCCGGAGCCGATGTTTCCAAGCCTCATACTGTTACCTCGGCTCCGGCTGGAGCCGAGGTTGATATAAGTCCGTTGGCTCCGATACTTTTATCAGAGCAACCTTCTAGGAAGAGATCTAGATCCCCCTCTATTGGCTCTGTGCACTCGGCACCAGGATCCCCTCTTCTTTCTGAACGGAGCCATAGAACACATTCCTCACGGTCTTCCAGGCTATCTGACCATGATTTGCAAAGAGTAGTGAGTAGACTTCTCAAGTCCGAGGCACTGGCCCAAATGCTGCATAGCCCGACTCAGCAGTCAGTGGCTATTTCCGTTCCCCAATGTATTCCTCCTCCGACTCCTTTGAGTTCGGAGCCAGGGCTCGTCGGAGCCATGACTGTCAGTGCGTCGGATCCGATACCTTCCCTTTCGGCTCCGTCGTCTGCTCCGATCCCCTCCTTGGAGGGATCTTGGCGCCGAGCTTCCCTCATCGGCTCCGAGGGGGCGAGTGGCATCGGACCCTTGTCCGACCCCGCTCTCCCTCTCAGGGCTTCGGTGCTGGTGAGTTCGGCTCCGACATCGGCCTCGGAGCCGTCCCTGTCGGTGCCGGGGGGGTCCTTGTCTCTTCGGAGCAAGGACCTCCGGCCTTGCCTGATAGGGGTGCCTTCGAGGTCATGCGGAACGTGCTAGAACCAGGGTCTTCCCCACAGTCAGCTCCGTCGGCCCCTCCATCTTCAGTGCCTGCTGTGATTTCTACCCACCCCGTTGCATTAGACCGCAGAGAGCCAACTCCTCAAGTTTCCCCATTGGGAATTTCCTCCTCTTCCGAGGCCTCTCCTGACCTGGTAGGAGATCCCCCTAGGAAGAGGCAGTGCAAGAGGAAGCACACTGACTCCCCTGAGTCTATCACCTCTGAGACTGACTTAGAGGAATCTGAAGGTTCCCCTCGATCCCCCTCTGAGGATGTCTCCTTTGCTGACATCCTTGAGATCCCGAAACAGAGGGGGAACTGGCCAGCCCTTAACCCTTTGGAGGATGAGTCAGTGTATCTTGAGGCGTTTGGCTCTCGCCCTTCTAACTCCTGGGTGTCCCCTCCCTTTGATCCCCTTATGGAAGTGGTGGCAAGGAAGGCCTGGATGGCTCCTGATTCAGTGGAACCCACCCCGAGGAGGCCATCTAAGTTTATTACTGCCCCTAGAGATAAAGATTTTTTATCCAAAGGTGTCCCCGTTGATGCCATGGTGGTGGCTGCGGCCACTAAGAAGGAGTTAGCCGATCCTTCGGTTCCTGTCCATCCTCCTAATAAGGAATCTAGGACCATGGACAGGTACGGTAAGCGGATGTTCTCATCAGCGACCTTTTCAATGCGGTCGCTGAATTACTTATGCCTCTTCACTCGTCTCCAGAGAGATTTACTCAAGGATATGAGTGAAGTGATAAAGGATCCTACAGCTGAGGGGTTCCAAGACAGAATGAACTCCCAGTTGGCAACCCTGAATTCCATAGTTAACTCCTCCATGCGGCTTATCTCATATGCTGCGGATGGGGCGAGTAGAGCCGCAGGCACAGGTGTTGCCTTACGACGTCATGCCTGGATGCAGCTGTGCAACTTTGCGGACCCTTTCAAGGCGTCCTTCACCAATTCTCCCTTTGATGGATCATCCTTGTTTGGTCCACAGGTGAAGGATACATTGACCAGGTGTGAGGTAGAAGGTAAGACTCTCTCTGCTGTAGGAATCCATTTTTCTACCCCTTCTAGACCCTATCCCAAAGGTCAGAGGGGAGGAAAGATGTGGTTCCATAAACAATCCCAGGGAGTCTCATCTGACGCACAAGGTCGATTCCCCTCTAGAGGTAGAGGGGGGAATAATAATAGACGCCGCCCTAGAGGCAGAGGAGGTCCGCAAAACCAGGGTAGCAGAGAAACGTTCTCTGATAAACCCTTTCAGCATCCCTGAAGTGCTGCCCGGCTGTCCACCTTCGGAGGCAGTCGGGGGAAGGTTATCCCTGTACCCAAAAGCCTGGCTTTCCCTTACTCGAGACAAATGGGTACAGTCGATCATATCCGAGGGTTACAAAATTCCCTTTATTCACTTCCCATCCCAACCCAAAGAATCCCTTCCAGACGTTCCACCCAGTCTAAGGGAACAAGCAGCATTAGAAATTTCAAAGCTGCTATCAAAAAGAGCTATCCAATCAGTCCCAGCAGACCAGCAAGGATCCGGAATCTACTCCAAATTCTTTTTGGTACCAAAGAAAACAGGGGACTGGAGACCCATACTGGATCTCAGCAACTTAAACAAGTATGTCAGGAAAACAAAATTCCGGATGGTCACGCTACAGTCCATTCTACCCTTCTTGGGTCAGGACAACTGGATGTGCTCGATAGATCTTCAGGACGCGTACTACCACATCAAGATGAACAGATGCTCCAGAAGATTTCTCCGCTTCAGGCTGGGAGCCAATCACTACCAGTTCAGAGCCCTGCCCTTTGGTCTCACTACAGCCCCCCGTGTGTTTACCAAATGCATGGCAGTGGTCGCGGCTCACTTGAGACGTCAAGGATTCCAGGTGTTTTCATATTTAGACGACTGGCTCCTTACTGCCACCACCAGACATCAGCTTCTTCTATCCAGGGACTTCACCATCCAAATTTGCCAAGCTCTAGGCATTTCAATAAATTTCAAAAAATCTGCTTTGTCGCCTTGTCAATCTATTACCTTTATAGGCGCCACCTTAGACACACTCAATCTTTCAGCCAGACTCACAGAGCAGAGAGTGTCAGACATTCGGAAACAAGTTTCCCTTCTCTTACAATGCAACAAAGTCAAAGCCAGACTAGTTTTGAAGGTGTTAGGACTCATGGCAGCAGCTATTCCCCTTCTCCCCTTAGCTTGCTTCCACATGAGGATCCTCCAATGGATGCTGTTTACTCAATGGTCCTTCCAACAGCTCCCGATGTCCCATACCATATTGATAACTCAATCATGCAAGAATCAACTGTCTTGGTGGATCACATCACCTCAGGTTCTCCGAGGAAGACCCTTCACTCCCCCCCCCCCAGTCGCCACGTCGACAACAGATGCCTCCCTGATCGGGTGGGGGGAGGCATTATCAGGGCAGGACAGTCCAAGGCACGTGGCAACCTTTCGAGTGCCACTTGCACATAAATGTCTTAGAGATGAGAGCAGTGCTTTTAGCGTTGCAAGCCCTTCACGACTCTCTTCCCACTGGGACTATTGCAATTCAGACGGACAACATGTCCGTAGTGCGGTACATCAACAAACAAGGCGGAACCAGATCATACCCCTTATGTCGAGAGGCACTCAGACTTTGTTAATGGGTGATCTCTTCTCAGCGTTTTCTGATAGCAACGCACATTCCCGGGAAATCCAACGTGATTGCAGACAAGTTGAGCAGGGCAATTCTCATGCCCCATGAGTGGTCTCTAAAGAAATCAGTTCTAGAAGAAGTATTCCTAAGATGGGGCCACCCTTGCTGCGATCTTTTTGCTACTCCCCAAAACAGCAAGTGTCACGACTTCTTCACTCTCTTCCCATTACCAGGCCATCCCACCAGAGACGCTCTAGTCCACGATTGGCCCCAGGGACTTCTATATGCCTTTCCCCCTTTTCCACTGATATCTCAACTAATTCAGAAAGCCATCGCTTTGAGAGTGACAATGATCCTCATTGCCCCTTACTGGCCTCGACAGATATGGTTTCCGTTTCTTCATCGTTACCTTTTGGAGCAGCCTTGGCATCTGGACCCAATACCAGATCTGTTAACCCACCAATCGGGTCAGCTGCACCAATCTCTGCATTCTCTAAACCTCACAGCGTGGTTTCTCCGATTCCGACCTTAGCCAGGCTTCCCTCAATATCTCGCTCGGTCCGAGATATCTTGATAGCCTCTCATAAATCTTCTACCCGGAAGATTTATAGTAGCAAATGGAAACACTTCTCTTTTTGGGCAACATCAAAAAACATAGATCCCTTTACTGCACCTATCCAGTCTATTCTAGACTTTCTAGCAGAGCTCTTTCATTTAGGATCATCTGCATCTACCATTAGAGTTCAACTGGCTACCATATCTAATTTTCATGTAGGTGTTTCGGAGTCTAGCATCATGGCTCACAAACTCTGTAAAGCCTTTTTAAGGGGCGTATTTCTTCTCAAACCTCCAATCAAAGATCCCCCGCCTCAATGGGATTTGAACTTGGTTCTGGCATCCTTAATCCTTCCCCTTCGAACCGGCTTCATGTTCTCTGAAGTTGCTTTCTTGGAAGACACTTTTTCTGGTAGCTATAACTTCAGCGAGAAGGGTATCCGATGCTCTGTGCAGTCGTCCTCCTTACTTAGTGTTTCACATACTAATCCATCCTTTTTACCTAAAGTTTCCTCTCAAGCAAACCTAAACCAAATTATTGATCTCCCCGTCTTTTTCCCTAACTATTCAAACAGGTCGGAACAAAAGCTACATTTTCTGGATGTTCATCGCCAACTTAGATATTACTTAGACAGAACTAAACAATTCAGGAAATCGGATCAACTGTTTCTGTCATATGCGGAAGGGAAATTGGGCCTTCCAGTTACTAAAGTATCCCTCTCTAGATGGCTCACCTCTACAATTACCTTCATCTATGAGATCAGACATCAAAAACTACCTTCAAGACCTAGAGCTCACTCAACTAGGGCATTAGCTACATCCGTAGCTTTTCAGGATAGGCTGCCAATAGATTCCATTTGTGCAGCAGCCACCTGGGCTTCTCCTCATACCTTCATTTCACATTACAAATTGGACATGGTCTCC
This sequence comes from Protopterus annectens, assembly GCF_019279795.1. Classification (NCBI taxonomy): domain Eukaryota; kingdom Metazoa; phylum Chordata; order Ceratodontiformes; family Protopteridae; genus Protopterus; species Protopterus annectens. The sequence goes on along the minus strand of NC_056743.1, from coordinate 387,937,203 downwards.
AGAAACCGTGCCAACTTTGGTTGCACTGTTCTCAAGAGTCTGTTCCGATAGGCCACCCGGGATAAGGTGCTAGGGACGCGGTCCCATCCAGCAAGAATGAAGGCGAGATAGACAACTTAACATTAAGAAGTTATGTACCTACCATAACGTTCCATGTTAGTTGTCTTCTTCTCGCCTTCTTTCTTGCGTCCCCCCCTCCATCCCCCTATCCTGTTGAACCGAGAGGAGTTCAGTTTTCACTGGCTGAGTGTTTGCTGGTTTGTTTCCTTTACTGACTTAAAAAATGATGAAAAATGCAGGCCAAACAAAATTTCAGTACTTTAATAAAACACAACAGGGGATAATGTGCAACATAACAGAGTGCTCTGATGCGATTGGCGATGTAACTGATCTACAGGTGGAAAATACCACGGAAGGACCTTCGTTGGTATTTAACCACACAGGTGATTTTAAATTGCTAAACTACAGTGACTTAGAATGTACTGTTGAACATGCAGATTTGTTAAGCATGGGGGAGTTGTTTGGCCCTTCTGCTTCATTCAAAATAGACACCCTGTTGATCAACCTGAAGTTGTTCCTTGGAAAAATAAACCTGGGGCTTGCGTTGGGAAACCAAATGGAATTGACAACTAATGTTTTGAAATGCAATAGTTTATTTAACCCTTCACTGCCTTTGCCTTTAATTTTATTTGAAAAAATGGTGGAACTGGATTTTAGGCATTTGTGTAACTCTAACATTAATAACACAGGTAATACGAATTTCCAGGAACATACGCTGCTTCTCCAATTTGCTATGAACAAACACCTAAGGGTTATGAAACCTGATAATGGGGGTGGAGAGGTGGTCATGTACAGGGATGATTATCTGTATAAAATGATGAGCCACATTACTAATTGAGATTTCTATGAGGAGACCTTACTGGGGTACACCAATCTGGCATACTGCAGAATTGTTTTTTTTTCTGCAGGATATAGAGAATGAAGGTGAGATTACACCTGAAATACACAGGTTTCTACAAGTATTACATCCTATTACATCCAGTAGTACCGTGTATATTTGGGATCCCCAAGCTCCATAAGAGTACCATTAATCCACCAATAAGACCAGTTGTTAATGCTAGGAGGTCCAAAACCCACCCCCTTGGTGTTATGCTGATTCTTTGTTAAAAAAGTGTTTAGAACCTTTCAAACACATTTTCAAAGATTCCTGAGATTTTCTGGGTAAAATGAAAAATGTTGAGTTTTCAAGGAACTCTGTTTTTCTAACTGTGGATGTGATTGAATTGTATAACACTATACCACCACATGAACAAGGCTTGGAATGGTTCCACGACACCTTATGTGAGAGCACCGAGTTAACAATGATATTGTAAATGCTCTGATGCTATGTATGGAAATAGTCCTAAAACACAATTTTGCTTTTTTTGGAGGGGCAATATTATAGGCAGAGAAAAGGGGTAGCAATGGGGATGTCTTGTGCCCCCAAATTTGCTAACATACTTCTTCTGCAAAGGGAAAAGTATGTGCTTTTTAGACAATTTGAGGTTAAACCTTGGAAATTATATCTCTGTTTTTTGGAAGATATTGTTACCATCTGGGATAGAGCTCTTGAGGAGATTCAAGACTTTATGGAATTTATTAATTCCTCTACATCTTTTTTGATGTTTACTCATACATTCAATTGGAAAGGATTAATTATTTAGATGTCACCATTTATAAAGACCATCACAATGAAAAATGGGCTAGTATGATTTACAGAAAACCCACACATAGCAACAATTTATTACATTTTGAAAGTAACCACCTTTTCCATCAACAAATAGGAATAATAAAAGGTCAGTATATTAGAGTGGCCACAATGGTTTCTTCTCATAATAACTTTGTGGTAGAATGTAAAAACTGTGGCATATATTACTTCAGATTGTATATCCTGAGGGTGCAGTAGCTAAGATTTGTGATAGTATCATGGAGAGAAGAATGAAGGGTGATATAGTGCCCTTGATGCATTCTACTTCCACCTTGGCCACAGGGGCATTTTCTAGAAGACATACTGATGAACTTAATATGCAAAAAGCTTTTGTTACAGAGTTTTATAATGACGCATCCCAGATTAGGGGAATATTGACCAAAAACTGGCAGTTTTTTTTCCCTGTTTAAAGAATTTGAGGAAAATTAGGATATAGCCCATCTGTGGTTTTTAGAAGAGGCAGGACCATCAAAAATTACCTAGAACATATATCTGTGCATTGTGAATATGGACTTAGTGATAAAAGGATTGGCACCTATAAATGTGGCTTTTGAATTATTGCAATGACATCTTGGAAGGGGACACCATGGTTTTAAACCAGATGACAATTAGAGTTAGGAATTTTTGTAATGGTAACAGCATTGGGGTGGTTTATGCTGCTTTCTGTCAGTTCTGTAGGAGATATTACGTTGGTAATACAAAGAGAAAAATTAAAGAACGTATATATGAACAAGCGGATATTAGAAAGCAGGACAGTAGAAATGCCTTGGTTAAACATATTACTGAGTACCCCAGTCATAGTTTTCGTTTTATTTATTCTGGAACAAGTGTTACAAGACCTTGGGGGGGGGGATACATTGGAAGAAAGGGAACTGCATTGGCAGTTCGATTAAATGCAACCATCCCTCCGGGTCTTCAGACCAGTGAAAAGTGGAGTACCACATGGTTCAGTCTTGGGTCCTCTCCTGTTTGGTATCTACTTTTCTGAAGTACAGGCTAACACAGAAGGTCTTTGGCTAACGAAGTTCGCAGATGACTGCAAACTGGGATCCATAACTGAAACTTTTAACAATGTGGACATCCTACAAAAGGGCCTCAGTAAGACAGATGCCTGGTGTCAAAGCCATGGCCTCAAGCTCAATGCCAAAAATACATCGTCATCCCCTTTGGTAAAAACTCTGTACTCATGAGCTACCACACAGGTGGTAGTCTACTTAACACTGAAAGTGTGATAAGAGACCTTGGAATACAGGTGGACAGTAGTCTCTCCTTTGATAATCACATTGCCACAGTAATCAGGAAATCCTTCTATGTGGCACTCTGCAAGACAAAAGGTTTCTGATCCAGGAAAAAAGAGGTCATTGTTCCCCTCTACTCATCACTCATTAGACCCATTATAGAATACAACGCCCCTTTTGGTATGTACCTCACAAGACATCTACAACAACTGGAAAGGCTGCAGAAATACCTCACAAAAAGGATTACTGGCCTCAAACAGATGCCCTACACAGACTGTCTCAAAAAACTCCAGCTTTACTCCGTTGCATATCGCCTACTCAGAGGCGATCTCTGCCTAACACACCAAGCTATGTCAAACCCAGAGCTGTTGGACATGCTCCACTTAAAGAAATCCCAATCCCTCTGAGCTACACGCTCTAGGGACCTAAACCTTGTCACCACAATAAGCAGAACATGCTGGAGGGATAGATTCCTGTCCCCGAGACTTCCCATACTCTGGAACAAACTACCTGTCTATATCAAACAAAGCTCCTCATTAGCACTCTTCAAGAAAAATCTTGATGACTGGATGGGAAATAGGAAATTCACCCTGGGGATCACCTCTGTGGCTCTGCTCGACAGTGGCACAGGAAAATAATTTTCTTGGGTGATGAAAGCCAGAGTACCTTTTTGGCTAGGCTTGTATAGGCCCTAGGGCCAATAGCCTAGTACCTACCGATGAACCTATGAAGGGGTGTCAATAGCTAGTGTCTTAAAACTTAAATCCTATATTGTTTAGCTAACATTTATTCGTGTGTGTGTTTATCAGGCATTGTCTAACAATTTTTTAGCAAAAGCTAATAATTATATATAGACTTGTCAAAGCTCATTTTGTGTCATTAATGTGTGGTGTGCAAATCTAAAAACAGTCTTTTAAAAAATGTTTCAGGCAGGAAATACTTGTCATTTTTTTTTTTTTTTTAAGTGTTTTTTCTTTAAGCAGTTACCTATGAATCATGTGACTATAGGGAGGGGTATTTAAAGATGGTGTTTGTCTTATGCATTTGATTCTGATGAAGTATTTTTATATGAAAGCGCTCAATCTTGTTGTGTTTTATTAAAGTACTGAAATTTTGGTTGGCCTGCATTTTTCATTCCTGGACTTTATTGCTGGTTGAGGATTTTGTTGATACTTCAGGTAACTACAATCAATTATACAAAAATAAAATGCATACAGGACTGCCAGCCTTCCATGAGGAATTTCAATGCAGCTTAGTACTGAATTTGAAATTACCATGTTCTGCCCCTCAGCAACAGGAGTTTTGCTTTGCCTTAGAAAATACATATGACGTTACTTCTCGTTCATGAAAAAACACAATATGATGTACGCTGGACACATGCTGCACTCCTCATTATCAGTAGAAGTGATATACCCACTCCAATGGAAACAAAGTACAATGCATCATGCCAGACTGCTTCAATGAAATCCATGTGCAGCAAATACATTTGGCATCCGTGTATAAAGGCTATATATTAATCACAACACTTGACTTTTATAATACTTTTAGAGAGTTAAAGCAATATGAATTAAAGCAATATATACAGACACAAAATGTACCTAGGGCTACCATTCTACACTTCTGGATTTAAACTGCAGTTCAGTGTTGAATCTGACTATAGCACTATGGCTCCTCTGGTATATGGCACCTTGATCATGCCAAATTTGTGGTTAAAACTGCTCTTAGAATGGAAATACATACGCTGGATACTTTGAATGTGCTGACAACACATTAAAAGACATTCTGAAAAAGTGTTACATTCCCCACCTTGAAAAGAAATCAAATTTGCATTACAGAGGTAACAGCTTATTATGCAACATGGTAACAGAGTGCCACAAAGATTTCTAACCAGGGGTATTCAGGGCATGAATACCCTGTCTTACACTGATTGCCTAAAACCCCTGTCTCTGTATTCAGTCTCCTACAAGCTGCTGAGAAGGGATCTTTGCCTGGCTGACAGAACTTCCTCAGACCCAGCCCTGATGGATCTGTTGTATGGATGAAAACAAATAGCACCAGAAAAATACAGTTGTGTAAGGTCTTACCATAATTGTAGATGTCCTTCTCTTCACTGTTGCAGTATTCTTTACCATAGGAATCCCTTGCTAAGGGTAGCCCAACATCTAGCCAGTATACCAAAGCCTTTAGGTTGCTTTAAGGTACACCATTCATCACACGTATGCTCTCTGAATATAGCCTAGGTCATAAAGGTGACGTCCAGACATACCATCCTCAGAACTGACAGCTCCAGTAGAAATGCCAGCCCAAGGAAAAAAAAAAAGAAAAGAACCAGGAAGTAGGGAGGGAGTGAATACTGTAACAGTGAAGAGAATGACATCTACCATTATGGTAAGATCTTACACAACTGTACTATGTCCTTCCAATTCACTGTTCTTTACATAAGGTTGAATGCAAAAGTTCAGGAAGAAGAGAGGGCAGAAGATGGACCAACAGAGCTCTCCAGGAACCCATGGAGTATGGGTCTAGCAAAGCCAGCTCTAGCTCTGGAAATCACATCCAACTTATAGTGCACTGAAGACCAGGTAGCTGCCTCAAGAATAGAGTTGGCATCCAAACCCTTGAAAAAAGTACCAGAAGCCACATCCCTAGTAGAATGAGTCTTAACAGAAGAAGAAAGGTTCTTGCCATGGAAGGCATAAAAAAAGAAATGCCTTTAAAAATACAAGAAGAAATAGTTTGCTTGGAAACAGCCAAACCTAAGGATCTAGGATGAAAGGAAACAAAGAGCTGATCAGATTTACAAAAAGTCTAAGTCTTATACAAATAAAATCTGAGTTTTCTATGCACATCAAAGGTGTGCTCACCTTCTCATAGAATTGTGGAGAAGGGAAAAAGTGGGCAAATGAATAGACTCATTCACCACATTGGGCATAAAAGAAGTAGTACAAAGGGACACCCTGTCTTTATGAATAACTAAAGGAGGAGGACAAGCCATAAGGGCTTGAAACTCAGATACCCAACTGGTAGAAGTAAGGACAAACAAAAGTACAGTCTTCCAAAAATAAAGCTGTAAGGAAGCTGAAGCTGCAGACTCAAAAGGAGCATTGGTCAGTTTTCTAAAACAAAATTATGATCCCAGGGAGAAAAGGCAGGCTTCCCGGGAGGTCTAATATGAAAGGATGCCTTTTAAGCAACTGTTCAGCCTCAAATCTAGAAGCTAAAGGAAGTGATGAAGGCAGACAAGTAGAGATAGCTGATAAGTGGGCCTTAACAGAATAAAAAGCCAACCCAGCATTGAACAGTTCACACAGATAAGACAGAACCAAAAAACATCCATGAAAAGTGGATCCAGGTTACGAGAAAGACACCAAACAGAAAACCTCTATCATTTGGTAAGTAGGATTTCATAGTTGTCTTCCTGGTCTCCTGCGGGGCCCTAAGCACATCCTCAGAAAAAAAGTTCTGTACAGAATCAAAATCCTATCACCCACAGAGTCAGATGAAGAGTAGACAGGTGAGGATGAATGACAGATCCCTTGTCTTGTGTGAGTAGATCCACACTGTGAGGTAACTTGTGATGATTGCCCTTGACTAAATGCAGAAGAGGAGGGAACCAATGATGACTGGTCCAAAAGGGAGTCATCAACAAGATTTTGGGAGCATTCTGTTGTATTTTGAACAGGACTTTAGAAATTAGGGGAAGGAAAGCCATAAAGACACACCCCCTTCCAAGAAAAAGAGAGGGTGTCCACCTTCTAGACCACAGCACATGGGACTCTGAAACATAACAAGAGGAAGTTGTTTGTTCAAAGTGTCAGCAAATAAATTTACTTGAATAGCCCATTGGGGGACAATGTCCAGAAACACATCCTTATGAAACATCCAACTGTGGGATTGTGTTATGGACCTGGTTAGAGAGTCTGCCACAATGTTTCTGACCTGAGGGAATATAAACTGCCTCAAGAGTCGCACAGTACTGGATAGCTAGTTCCCACACTCAAAGAGCCAACCTGCAAAGGATGTAAGATCTCATTCCCTTCCCCCTTGCTTGCTGACATACCACATGACTGTAGCATTGTCTGTAAACACCTTCAGAGGCAATGGGAAGAATAGAGGGTGAAAAGCTTGAAAAGCTCTCATCTCCTTGACACTGATGTGGTCTTTCATTTGCTAAAGTTACAAAGGACCCTGCACACTTGAGCCGAAGGATGCCCCCCATCCCATATCTGAAGCATCTGTGAACAGCTCCTGAGAGGGAAGAAAGGGATGGAAACAGAGCCCTGGACTGAGAGTCATCTGCTGAATCCACCACTGAAATTCCATCCTGAGGCATGGAAGAAGAGGAACTAAGAAGCCCAGGGAATAGGAATGCTGAAGCCAAACTGACTTTAGAAGCTACTGAAGTTTCCTCATGTGGAGTTTAGCGAAAGGGAGCACAGGAATGGTGGAGACCATAAAACTAGAGATTTCAGAAACTCCCTTGCTTTAATTAAGGTGATTAATGCCAGAGGAAGAAGGGATTGAAAGAAAGAAATGAGAGTCAAGTTCGTGGGAGGAGGCGGAGATGCCAGCATTGGAACAGTCTGGATCTTGTACCCCAGAAATATATGATCCTGTGAAAGAGTCAGAAAGGACTTTTGGTAATTTATAGTGAACCTCAGGCTTTGCAGAAGGAAAATTGCAAAGTGAAGATGCTGCAGTAGAATTTCTGAAGAGGCTGGCTTAAGCAAGAGATCGTCTAAGTAGGAAACTATCTGTATCCTCCTTAGCCTGCAAAAAGCAATCACAGGAATGAGGCATTTGGTGAATACCCTTGGGCCAGTAGAAAGGCTAAAGGGCAAAGCAGAGAACTAAAAATGCCAAGAAGTAACAGAAAAATGTAAAAACTTCGTTCCAGACACAAGGAAAGCTTGAGGAAGCAGTAGATGGAAAAGTCTGAAGGAACAAAATCTGAAAGGAAGAGACCTTCAAGAAAGGTGTTCAAATGAGAAGTCTAAAATGGGTCTTCAAGTGCCCTCTTTCCTGGGAACCAAAATCATTCTGGAGTAACCCCCCCCCTTTGAGAAACTGGAACTTCCTGAATAGTTCCCTGAATCAGAAGATCCAGAAGTACCCATGGAAAGAAAGCCAACTGTTCCTGAGGGGCTGAGGAATGCAACTGAAAGGGGGAAGAGACTTCTACACCATGTAATACCCAGGGTGATAATGGAAAGAACTTGGGAATCCTGTGAATCTTTAACCAAACTGGAAGAGATAAGAAAAGACAAAGAGAAAGAAGAGTTTGGCTGAGAACAGAATAGTCAGACTGCACCTGGTATATCAAGAAAAGGAGATTTCTCTGTCACAGAAGTCCCATAGCTTTAGCAAGAGGAGCCCTTTTATCCCCCCACTTACCCTTGAGAGGAGGGAGAGACTGCCTACAAACAAAGACTGGCTTATTAGGGTAATTTCTTGAAACATAATCACAGGAGAAACAAAAACATGTTTAAGTTCCTGCAAGGCCTTGCCCTTATCCCGAAGAGAAACAAATCAGCGTCAGCTGCACCAAATAAGTGTCTGTTATCCAGAGGAGCACCCATCAACTTAGACTTAAAGGTTGAAGCCAAAGCCAAGAATATCTCATCGTTACAGAAACAAAAGCAGCAGCTCTGGAAGTGGAATCTGCTGCATCATAACCGCACTTAATAGAATGGCGAGCTACCAGAGAAGAAATCCCCAACAAGCAAAGGGCAGAAATCTTCCCTTCAGAATCGGGAAGGTCATAAATCACCTGACAGGCCTAAGAAAGAACAGCCAAAATATATCTGGATATAGGGATCTGATAGTTCTCAGCTCTAAAAGCCAAGGTTGCAGAAGTATAAACCTTCTTATCTAGCCTTTCCATAGTCCCACTGTCTTTATCAGAAGGAACAAGCGTTGCAGAAGGCAGTAATTGAGATAGCTTGTCAGATGCCACAGACAACACAGAGAGATCAGCTGAATGACATTTATAAAGAAATTTGCAATCCAGTAAAACCTATCAAGTTTTTTGGGGGCAGGGGGCTAGGAATCTGGAGCTTGAGATGCAGTAGAAAAGGCATACAAACAAGACAGCCAAAACAGGACGGACAGCAGAAGGGCTGGGAGAGCCCATTTGCAGAAGCTTGTAATACCTCTTCTGCACCTCAGAAACCTGAGTACAACCCCATTTAAAAAATGTCATCATTTTGGAAATTGTGCCCCCAAAGGAAATCTCCTCAAAAGCAGTATCAGAACTAGTAGACTCCTCTTCCTAGTCTAAAGGGAAAGGAACCAAACTTGTCTTGAAATTAGTTTCATGTAAACAATCATCAGTATTAATATCAATTGGTAAAGTAACATTATTAACAGGGCTTAACATAGCATTAGTCAATTGGACCGTGTTCCGTTCATTATGATAGAGCAATGGTTGGTAAATTCCATTGTTCCTTTTAAAGGAAACCTCTTCTACCAAACTGTCAATCAAGTCTTCAGGATACCCCCTATTCATGAACATTTCTTTCAAAGTAAAACATTCATGTTCGAATGCTTGGGCCGTACTGCACATACGGACCGCCCTAACCAGTTGTCCCTTTACTATTGATCGCTTTTGTTTCCATGGATGGTTACTAGAAAAATGCAACAAGGAGTTGCAATAAGTTGGTTTCCTATAAATCAATGACTGGAACCGATTGTTACTCATATCTTTTACTAACTTCACATCCAGGTAGTTGATTTCACTTGTTGAAAAGTGATAAGTAAATTTAAAAAATTCAGTGGTACCATTCATATAATTAATAAGGTCTACTACGACCTCTTCACCACCTTGAACTAGAATAAACACATCGTCTAGGAACCGAGTGTAAAATTTTATAACTTCTTTAAACCGTGGGTTATTTAAAAGAAATGTTTTCTCCCAGTAAGCGACAAATAAATTCGCTACACTTCCCCCACAAGGGGAGCCCATGGCAATCCCTTGTTTCTGGAGGTAGTAGTGATTGTCAAAAATAATGATCCCTAAAATCCACAAGGACTTGTCAAATCCACCGATGCGAGCTTTAGTGGATGGGAGATGTTCTATTACCCACCCATGTTCTCGCCTTATTGACAGTATTATATCTAAATATTTGCAGTTAATTCCAGAAATCTGTAAAGACTCTTGGTCTTTTCTGAAATCAATTAATGACATACAATTTGACCCGTCACTTAATTTCCTCACCATCGATGTGGTCGACCTTTATACTTCCATACCACATAAGGAAGCGGTCGAATGGGTCGAGTTGATGTTGATGGGCTTCAATGCACCTAGGGGCGACATAGCTGTCGCCACACAATTATTGGACATTGTTTTGTCCTCTAATTTCTTTATTTTTGACAATCACTACTACCTCCAGAAACAAGGGATTGCCATGGGCTCCCCTTGTGGGGGAAGTGTAGCGAATTTATTTGTCGCTTACTGGGAGAAAACATTTCTTTTAAATAACCCACGGTTTAAAGAAGTTATAAAATTTTGCACTCGGTTCCTAGACGATGTGTTTATTCTAGTTCAAGGTGGTGAAGAGGTCGTAGTAGACCTTATTAATTATATGAATGGTACCACTGAATTTTTTAAATTTACTTATCACTTTTCAACAAGTGAAATCGACTACCTGGATGTGAAGTTAGTAAAAGATATGAGTAACAATCGGTTCCAGTCATTGATTTATAGGAAACCAACTTATTGCAAATGCTTGTTGCATTTTTCTAGTAACCATCCATGGAAACAAAAGCGATCAATAGTAAAGGGACAACTGGTTAGGGCGGTCCGTATGTGCAGTACGGCCCAAGCATTCGAACATGAATGTTTTACTTTGAAAGAAATGTTCATGAATAGGGGGTATCCTGAAGACTTGATTGACAGTTTGGTAGAAGAGGTTTCCTTTAAAAGGAACAATGGAATTTACCAACCATTGCTCTATCATAATGAACGGAACACGGTCCAATTGACTAATGCTATGTTAAGCCCTGTTAATAATGTTACTTTACCAATTGATATTAATACTGATGATTGTTTACATGAAACTAATTTCAAGACAAGTTTGGTTACAACTTATAACAGGTTTGCGGGGGACCTGTGTTCCATTATCAGAAAAAAATGGTACTTTATTCAGAATAGTTCAATATTATCAAATGCACTGGGTACATACCCCTCTATTGTATATAAGAGGGGTTGTAATTTGAAAGAACTATTGCAGAGGAGTAGATTTGTTAGTCCTTATACTAGATAAAAAGGTACATTCACCTGTGGTACTTGTAATTGGTGTAAATTCCTCAGAGAGGGGAGTTCATTCATCATTAGAGATAAGAAATACACCATTAACCACAGAGTAAATTGTAACACAAAATCCGTAGTCTATGTTGCTTTTTGTGACTGTTGCCCTGCGTTTTATATAGGGAAAACGGACCGTAGGTTACGGGACCGTATTTATCAGCATATTTATGCTATAAAAAATAAGAAAAGTGAAAACGCCCTATCAAAACATATTATGAGTTACACAGGACACAGTTTTCATTTTATGGGGATTGACCATATCACACTGGGCATTAGGGGGGGTCCCCAGTCCCTGATTTTAGAAACAAGGGAGCTTGAGTGGCAAATGTTACTCGATGCTTTTTCAGTGCCTGGCCTGAACGAGTGTTGTAATATTTCCTCTGTGTTAAAGTACAGGAGTTACTTAAGATGAGACATGTATATATTGTCACAATTTTATGGTAATATGCTCGGTCATTTAAAAATAGTTGGTCTTTTTAACACTGAGTATCATATTTTTATAGTATTTCTCATATTAATTAATGAACATTAAATTTTGTTTAATTGTTTTTTTATACTTTATGTAACTGGACTGTTCGACAGGTTCGTTTTAGGAAGGATTTACTGGATGTGAACACTCCTAAATTGTTTTAAACAGTTTCTATACACTGTGATTATGACTGTTTTTATATGTTCCGTACTTTTTAAATGGTCACTGATTCATGATTTGGGTATCTAAGGAAGTGACATCATGTTGTCTAATGAGGGTTTAAATTTGAAAATTTGGCGCTTTCTTTTTGTATTCTGAAGAAGCTTCTGCAGGGGCAGAGGCGAAAACGCTTTCATCTGAATAAAGTGCGTTAAATCAACTTTTTGGTGATCCTACTTCGTGAACACTATATTTGTTTTTTAGGCCTTTTAAGAGGAGTTGAGGACTGAGGTGGAGCAGGTACAGGGATTCTTTGAGGAGGTTTCAAAGCCAAAAGGGGATTAAACAAACCCTGAGTGGATCTCTGCCATTCATTCTGAGGGTCCATAGTAGCACAAGAAACAGGCCTTGTTTTTTGTTTCTTTTTCAAAGGAATGTCTGTCCTGTAGAACTTCAAAGGTTCAGATGATGGACAACATTCCACAATTGTAGTTGGAACTTCCTCTCTAACCAGAATCTGAGGAACATCCCTAGGCCCTTTGGTAACAATCAGCCGCAGTTCCACCTTGAATGTCCAAAATGGATGTCTGCAAAGCCTCCAGGGGCATGTGTGAGGTCAGCCTCTAAAGGGGTCGTGGCAGAGGAATACAACAGAGTAGCTGGGTGAGCCTCTGGGCTGGGTGAACCTCTGGGCTTTCACTAGCCTCAGGAGGGACATCAAGTGAAGGTGGTACAGAGGACGAATCATTCCAAGACTTCTTGGTTGTTGTCTTCAAGGATGGCTGAACCTCAGAGGGGAAAGTTCCCTCCATAGTGCCTTAAGCTGTTGGTTCTCTAAATACAAGACCAAAACGGAAAGCCAACTACGGAGAGTATTTGGGACGAAAGCCTGACAAATGGAACAGGATGTATGGTCATGGAAAGCACCAAGACAAAATAAGCACTGCTCATGAAAGTCTTTATGGGGAATCTGTCTCCTGCACTGGCATTTACCCTTTCTAGATGACATCATACCCCACAAAAAACAAATAAAAAGAAAAAATATAAGAGCAAAAACCCCAACGGGGTACTTTTCTGAAATAGCATGGTGAACCAGCAAGGAAGAGTGCATTCAAACGGACAATAAAATGATGTCTTTCAGACCGGTGACAAGGACATTCTGAGGATGGTACTCTGGACTTCACCGTTAAAGCCTATGCTATACAGAGGGAGCATGTGTGAGGTACGGTGTACCTTAAACAACTTAAAGGCTTTGGTATACTGGCCGGACGTCAGGCCGCCCTTGGCAGGGGATTCCTACTGTAGCGAATACTACAATATTGAAATCAAAGGACATCACTAGATTCAGGGATCTGAATTTCTCTTGTGACATAAACAGAACATGGTGGAGAGACAGATATGTGTCTTAAGGAATTCTTGCACTATGGAATAGGCTCATCATTCATGTAAAACAGAGTTCATCCCTGGCCCTATTTAAACAAAACCTTGACAACTGGATGGGAAATCTTAAATTTACTCCTGGTCTGATCCCATGACCCTTATGGACAGAGGGCCATCAATAAGAAATGTATTATCTTAACACCCCCTCTAAAACCCTTACCTACCTGCCTACCAACATGCACCCCTCCACCCCCATGTACAATACTTGAGACCAAAATGGTTTGGACTGCGCAGCTAGGCTTTTAAGGGCCCTAGTGGTCATAAGCCTAGTGACAACCTATGAAAAGGTAAATAGCCTTAGACAACCACTTGGAAATAGTTTGTTTGACACGGGTTGTATCATCTTCTTACCTTTACAAGAAATGAAAAAAATTGATCTGAAGATTTAATTCTGTCACGATAGTACCCGAGATATGTGGACATCCATAATACGGAGAAGCCTTTCTCCCACATTTTTAGGTTCAGGAAAGAGCACAGGAAGAGAGAGAGAGAGTTTGGCTTAAAGTGAACTCAGATACGATCTTAAGCATAAAGCAAGGATTAGTTCTCAAAGAAACCCTGTCTCTGTGAACAGTGAGCTAGGACTGACTTGCCATAACAGCTTGCAACTCAGAAACCCTTTGTGCCGAGGTCAGAGCAACGAGTAAAACTGTTTTGCATGTCGGGAACCTCAAGTCAGACAGGTTAGCTGGTTCAAATGGAGCATGTGTTAGCGTCTGTAACACAAAATTATGATCCCAAAGAGGGGGCAATGGTTTTCTTGAAGGCCTCTTATGCAAATTCCCTTTTAAAAACACTTTCACGAAAGAATGTATTGAAACAGGAGGATCCATGGGTAGATGTGCTAAAATGGCCAATAAATTAACTTTGATCGTGGAGTAAGGACTGCCATAGGATAGTAACTCCCACAAATATTATAAAACCAGAGAACAACTAGTCCTGAATGGGTAATGGCTATACTGTTTGCACCAATCAGAAAACTTTTTCTATTCACAAATATGTATTTTTCTAGTAGCAGACTTGCGTCCATTAGTACCTGCAGCATGTCCTCAGTAAGCAGGTGCCTACAAGAAATTAAAACTCTCATCATTCAGGCAGTCAACTGAAGTTGACTGGGGTTCTGGTGTATCAAACACCCTTGTTCTTGTGTGAGTAGATCCAGTCTGTGAGGAAGCTTGTGGTAACTGCCCTTATCCACTTCCAAAAAAAAAAGGAGAGCCATGAATGCCTTGATCACAATGGCCAAAGGGAGTCACCACAATGATCTCAGGGGATTCCTTCTGAATCTTTAGACATATCCTGGATATCAGTGGAAAGTGTGGAAAAGCATACAGAAACTTTCCTGTCTAAGGAAAAGAAAAGGCATCTGTCTTTCAGACCTTCTTGCAGAGTACTGGCGCAGAATCTTACCAGCTGATTATTTAAAGAGGAAGCACATGAATTAAAAGACCAGATTAATCAAATCATAGAAACTCTGATCTAGTTACCATTTGTGAGGCTCTGCCCTTCTCCTGCTCAGTTTGTCTGCCACACAGTTTTGACCTGAAAGAATGTAGGACGCCTGAAGAGTGTGAATGTGCTGCAAAGCTATATCCCAACCTAACATGACTAGCCTGTAAAGGGGTATGACATGGTTCCTCCTTGTTTTTTGATGTACAAAACAATTGTGGTGCTGTCTGTGACAACTTGAAGAGGTCCCGGGGACCAAAGTTGATTCAGAGAGTTGAGTGCCTTAGTCAGAACAAGCATCTCTTTTTTTATTGATGTGCTTGAATCTGTTCTTGGTGTCCCATACACCTTGCACTTTTATCCCTCCTGAAACTGCTTCCCCAGCAAAGTCAGCGGCATCTGTGGTGACTGACTGCCATGAATTGGTGGGGAGAAGGGGGATTGAAGGATATTAGCTGTCTCCACCAAGTGATTTTTATTTTGGCAAGCCCCAGCACTGGGATGTGAAATGACAAAGGATGCTGGGACCAAAGATACTTCAGATGCCATTTTATGTTTCTTCTGTGGAGTTTTTCCAAGTGTATCATAATAATAACAGATGCCATGAGACGCAACATCCTGAGATATTACTCCCTTGCAGTGACCAAACTGAGTGGAAAACTTCAGAAATAGATCTAGATAAAGATATCTTTGTTTTCTGTGGAATAAAAGCTCTTTCAACTTAGGTGTCTAGTTGACATCCCTGGAATACAATCCTGTGTGAAGGAGTCAAAAAGACTTTAGAAAGTTCCCTTAGAATCTCACCTTGTATAAGAGATCTCTCACCCAAGACAGAGATTCCTGACACTTTGAAAAAAAAAAAGACTCTGCAAAGGTATGCAAGTCATCTAGAAAGGCTCACCCAGACTGCTACAGTTTGCTGTGAGGGAAAGGTTAGTTTGCTTTTTATTTGTTGTATTTTGTATTACTTTATTGCCTTTTTCTATTTTGAATACTGTGATTTGTTTTCTTTACCTTGTGTTTTACTTGTATTCTGCTTTTAACTGCATATTAAAACTTGAAAAGAGACCACAGCTCTGTCTCTTGTGAGTCAGTCAGAAATGTTTTGGCAGAAATGTTTTTCCCTACCCTCCCAGACGGTTAGTGTTGTGTTCTTAAACACCACTGTCTTTCTAGTTGCCTGCTCCTTATGTTAATTTGACCATATATCTCATTTCCTCTCTGTTTTTACTGGCTTGTGTGAGTAAACGCAAAATTATCATTTTGTGAAATCACTCCCCTTCAAATATTTATATTTATTAGCCATCCTACTGTACTCCATAGTACCAGAATACACAAGTGACCACCCCCTTTCAATCTATCTTGCCGTTTTAAAAATAGTGACTCTTCACTAAAACTTTACTTTTTAAGACAGGTAAAACTTAAGTTACCTACTTTCACATCTAACTCCTCTAGTGCACAATGCAGTGTTTAGGATAAACCATATTTTTCCATCTTACCTTTAAGCATTCCTGTGACTAGCACTAACTCTAAAACCTGCTGGAAAGCACTACAAAGCCTTAAACTGATACAAGCACTCAACTCTCCTTGTTATTAAGGAGAAAATAATCGTAGGCACTAAACAGCCTATAACTGCAAAGAACCTTACTAAGGTAAGGGAAAACAGCTCTTGTACTTTACACAAAAAAGCACCATACCAGGCATGTCCAAGGGTCAGCTTCTGGTGATTTCTCCTGTACACATGATAAATCTGGGCATACTGGGGCAATGCAGCAATTGCCTCATGTACACAGACAACCCTCTCCTCCTACCACCCAACACTACAACCTGCAAGAGTTGCACTTACATAGCCAAACTGGAAGCAAAACTCTCTCCACCCAAGATTGTGCTAGACAGTCAAGAGGAGAAAGTTAGCACTACATCTCAAGCAACACATATCCCTTCTAAACCCACACCACCAACACCCTCACATAGCAACACTAAAGCCTGATATGCAGAGGCCAATAACATTCACCTGCCCAAGCAACAAGGACCTCCAAAGCTGAAACAGAAACAAACACCAATCACAACCAAAGTGTCACATAGCTCACAACACCAGTGTGCCATCCAACAACAGCCCCTAAGGCAAGACAACGTACCCAACACTTTAGTCATAAGTGACTCTATAGTCAGGCACACTGATGTTCCATTCACCAGGCTGAACAAGGAGAAAATTACAGTCAGTTGCCTGTCGGGTGCCAGGATCCACTACATAACGCATGCACTCAAGTCACTCCACAACAAATACAAACATGACTCTGTCATTGACCATGTTGGAGTGAATGACTTGAGATGCACCTCCCTGGACTACATGAAGAGAGACATGGAAGAGCTCTCGGATCATGTGGCCCAGGCAGGTATGACCCTAGCCCTGAGCAGCATCCTGCCTTCGCCCAGAATGATACCACAGTATAACGACAAAATGATTGACTTCAACAATTGGCTAAACTTCTGGTGTCATTCAAAGGGGATCCAGTATCTGTCTGCCTGGGACGACATGATCGACAGACCACGATGCTTTCCCAGAGATGGTCTGCACCTGTCGCCCCTGGGATTCAGGTTACTGGTTAAGGCTCTTGCCACCCCTATAGTGCCTTTTTTAGGTAAAGTTCAAAGGACAAAACCAGCACCATAACGGGTGCAAGCATGCAAAATCTGAAGGTAATGCTACTCAATGCTAGAAGTTTAAACCTCAAAATGCACTCTCTCAAGGCACTCCTAAAAATGGAGAACATCGATATCTGTGCAGAAACTGAGACCTGGTTGAAGGCTCTAGACAGCACCCCTGCAATACCAGGCTACAACTCTTACCACACTTTTCGGCCACTAAACAAGGACCGAAACACAAAGTGGAGGAGTGTCCTTATTCACCAAGGATATTCACACCACCAGGCTAGTTGCCCAACACAATATGTCTGAAATTCTCTAGGTGCAACTAACACGAGGTAAGACTGAAATCCAAATTGTAGCTTGCTACAGATCCCCCACCATGCCCCAAGATTCTCATTACACGTTTCAAAACATACTGGAAAATATTAAGATACAATCAAACACCTAATACTGGGTGATTTCAACTACCCTGCCATTAACTGGGAAAACTACTTGTGTGCCAACACCTTTGCCCAACAGATCTTGGAATTCATAAATTCCAATGTCCTGGATCAAATAATCCACAGTCCCACCAGGGGCTCCAATATCCTAGACCCTCTCATTACCAACATGGGAAATCGATGCTCTACACCTATGGTCACATCCTCGTTGGTCAGGTCTGACCATAAGCTAATCACCCTTGACATCCACATACCTCCCCCAACCCCCAATAAGGAAACCCCTGTAAAAAAAAACTTCTCCAAGCCCAGCTTCATACTACTCAAGTCAGAAGTGACAAACTCCATGACACCCATGCAAACGGGAACTGAAAGTTCAACTGCTGAATCCTACACTAAGGCACTGTACGAGCACATCTACTCGTGCATGAATCATGCCATCCCAAATAGAACCAAGACACTCAACTCCAAAAAAAGTAAGCCAATCTGGTGGTCCCCTGCCATAAACAAAGTTTGCAACAAATGGAAGAAACTGTTGCAGAAAAGAGGAAAATCCCAGGATGCAAAAAACTCCCTTACCAGCCTCAGTAAGAATCTGAGATCCCTCATAAAATCCTCCAAAGCTAGTTACGAAAATAAAATTGCCAAAGATTCCAAAGACAACCACAAGGCATTCTATAGCTATATCAAGAATCTAAATGACAATGTTCAGATCTGCTCTGAGCTACAACAGAATGGCATTAAATATACTGATCCCAAGGATATTGCCAGTATCCTGGCAGATCGATTCAGTGCCTTCACCCGCCTCTCACCCCCTAAAGGGCCCATCTCAATACCAAAAAATTGCCAAATTCCGGTAATAACGGCCACACAGGTAAAAAAAAAAAAACGCACTCTCTAAAGCTAAGAATACAGCATCCATGGGACCAGACGACATCCCGGGCTGTGTACTACATGAACTACAAAATTAACTGACACCTCACTTAAGTGTCATGTTTAATCATAGCCTCACCTCAGCCTTTGTGCCCGAGTGGGGCACAGCTACAGTTATCCCACTCCACAAGGGGGAGCCACCTTGGATCCTGGGAACTACCACCCCATCAGTCTGACGAGCCTGATCTGCAAAGCCATGGAATGTATTATCATGGAACATATAAACAAAGACATTGGCAACCTTCAAACACTGGACCCCACCCAGTTTGGGTTTGTGAAGGGCTGATCTTGTCTCCTGAACCTGATTGACTTCTTCGAATCAGTCTCCAGAGCTGTGGACGAGGGTGAGGGGGTCCACACAGCCTATCTGGACCTCGCCAAGGCCTTCGACACCATCCCTCACTCTGGAATCATAGATAAACTTACTAAGCTGGGCATTAATCTCTACGTCACTCGATGGGTTGCCAAATGGCTTGCTGACAGAACCCATACTATAAAAGTAGCCAACTCCAAATCCAGCTCCAGACAAGTGACAAGTGGAGTACCTCAGGGTTCAGTCTTGGGATCGCTCATGTTTGGCATCTACTTCTCTGAAGTAAAGGCCAACACTAAGGGACTCTGACTAACAAAGTTTGCAGATGACTGCAAACTGGGAGCCACTATTGAATTCTCAAAAGATGTGAATATTCTACAAAAGGGCCTTAAAGAAACAGATGCTTGGTGCCAGAGCCATGGGCTCAAGCTCAACGCCAAAAAATGTATAGTTATCCCCTTTGGGAAAAAACATGTACCCGTGAATTACCACATAGGTGGCAGTACTAGGTGGCAGTACACTAAACACTGAAAGTGTGATAAGAGACTTAGGGACACAGGCGGACAGTGGTCTTACCTTCGATAACCACATTGCCACAACAGTCAGGAAATCCTTCTATGTGGCACACCTCATCACTAAGGGCTTTTCATCCAGAAAAATGGAGGTCATTGTCCCACTGTACTCATACCTCATTAGACCCATTATAGAATACAAAGCCCCGTTTGGTATGTACCTCTCAAGACATCTGCAACAACTGGAAAGGCCACAGAAATACCTCACTAAAAAAAATCACAGACCTAAAGCAGATGCCCTATGCTGACCATCTAAAAAAACTTCACCTATACTCTGTCACATATCGTCTACTCAGAGGCGATATCTGCTTAACATACAAGGCCATGTCAAACTCAGAGCTGTTGGACATGCTACACTTAAAGAAATCCCAGTCCCTCAGAGCCACACACTCCAGGGATCTAAACCTTGTCATCATAATGAACAAAACATGCTGGAGGGATAGGTTCCTAACCCAGAGACTCCCCAGACTATGGAATAGACTGCCCATACATGTCAAACAGAGCGCCTCTTTGGCCCTCTTCAAAAAGAACCTTGACGACTGGATGGGAGATAGGAAATTCACCGCGGGGATCATGTCAGTTGCCCTGCTAGACAGGGGTCCAGGGAAGTAAATACTGTGGGAATTGTTATGGCTAGGCTTGTACAGGCTCTAGGGCTGATAGCCTAGTACCAACCTATGAACCTATGAAATATAGAAAAATGTGTATACCCTGTAGCTGTAATGAGCTATAACTGGGACTAGACACTCTGTGAACGCTCCTGGTGCAGTGGATAGACCAAATAATACGGCAGAGAACTGATAATATGATCCAAACACACAAAACCTTGAGAAATTCCTGAAGTCGGCAAGAATAGGAATATGATTAGCATAGTTTAAATCTAGTGTTACCAGGAAACCTGGATGGGGAAGAGGAGGTAAAAGGTTGTGATGTGACATTTTCAATTTGGATACTATCACAAACAGGTTTAGGAAAGATCAATCTAGAAATGGTTTCCAAGCATTTTCTTTCTTTGGCATAAAAGCTTTCACCAATTGGAAAGGCGGAACTCTTTCCATCACATCACTGACAGCTTGTGATGGACAAGTGGAAATTAAACAGTCTGGTTGAGGTGGGATTACTCCCAGGAAAAGAGGAATTTCCTCGAACTGGCAAATATAATCTTGAAGAATGTCTGAAACGATCTGTTGTCAAAGAGAAAAGTGGAGATTCAGACTTTTTGCAAGGGAATTGGTGCTATAAAGGGGTGCGTGTGTGTGTGTGTGGGGGTTGTAAAGTCCATTAATCAATCATTCTGACTTGTTGGACTTTCACTGATGTTGGGATACCAAAAATTATTTTTGGAATCTTATTGCCATTTCTTCTTAAAAGTCTCTACCTGCATTTTGTTGAGATTGTTTATTTTGTTTTCTTGCCAAAACTGGATGAGGGATTAGCAAATCTCTTTGAAAATTTGGAAAGCAGAGTCAAAAATCTTAAGAGATTCAGTGTACCAGCTTACACCATTCATCACACTTTTGATCAGATCTGGAGCAGAGGGGCCAGACACTAAATTTCTATCCAAAGGAGAATTTAAAATCTCATTATCATCACCTAGGATGTTCTCAGAATGCAGTCAGGCAAACCTCTTTAAAACTGTAGCAGTGGCGATAGCCCTGGAAGAATTATCAACTGAGTTGCACACACATTGTAAATAATGAGTAGTGAGTTGTACAACAGAAATAACCAAGCTATTTGAAGCAGATTTTTCCTCACAAGAAGAAACAGCAGACAGAACATTTCTCCCGCTTTCACAATTAGTCACAACAAACTTTATCATACAAGCTTGACAATTCAAAATTCTGAAAATCAAAGTTGCAGAAGCATATAGTTTTTTCCCCATCCTTATCAGAAAGAGTAGGCTTAGAATTAACTAAATGTTTAGCAACAGTAGGATTAACTAAAGCTATAGCTACTGGGTAAGGTTTGGGAAGAGTGTATAAAAACTATAAAAGATTGAGGGACTTTATACATCCTAGCTCCCATTTTAGGGGCAGCTGGCTGACTATCAGGAATATAGCAGGCAGTGGCACACACTCCATAGCTGACAGAAGTGGAGGAATGGGTGAAGGTTCTGGAAACTCCATTTATAATAGCTCATAGTATTTTCTAAAGGACTGAGAAACCTCAGTGTTCTCCTGCTGAAAACACTGGCAAATTCTGGAAACAGTCTTAGAAAAAGAGAACCCCCAACAGGAAGAATCACATACTGTGTTCTCTAAATTTGAATCAGAAATCTGAGGAGAAAGCTCTGCATCTGTCCCTTCATCATCCAGTCCAGATTCAGAATAATGAATCTGTACAAGAAAAGAGGATTCACTATATAAGGACTACAAGCCTGAAACAGACACTGAGTCAGTTCTAGTAAGCTAATCCTGTCTAGACAAATTTGAGGAGAAACAGATACATGTTCAGTTTTCTATTTTTTTTTTTTACAAGAAAAATGGAAAATGGGACCAATAGAGTTAATGGCAGCAGCAGCTTCCACAGGGATGTTTTTGAAGATATAAAAGAAGTGGATGAAATAAACATGGATATGATTAATGATTAAATATGGATATTATAAGAACAGAAGTAAAGAAGATGTTAAAAGAATAGATACGTTATTTTAGGTTATATGGAATGAAAGAATAAATTAAATTATGATTAATGATAAATAGATTTTAGTAACAATATTAAGTAAAATCTGATGGTTATGGAAAAAGTAGCTGGGGTCCAACTGCCATGACAATTTAGTATGACTGTAAAGGAAATTATGAATATGTGTAAACAGATTTGTATAGCTATATATTTGTAATATGTAAATATTTTGTAAATAAGAGTTATTTGTATATAATAAATAAAGGACCCCTACTCTTTCTTGAGAAATACAGTGAGATCTTTTACATTCACCTGATGTATCACCAGATGCAGATGAGACCTCAGTTTAATGTCTCCTCTGAAGGATGGCACACTCAGGAGTCCAGCACCCCTTATGCTGCACTGCAGCTTCAGTACTGGAAAATGAATCCAAGCACATGTGGTTGGAACAGAACCTACAACTTTATGAAGTGTGCAAGCTACTCACACTCCATTACACAATTTATGAAACAATCATTAAAAAGGAGAAGGGCTTACTATGAAGGTGTAATATTTAGAATAAGGCTGTCTTCCTATCAGCATAAGAACACCAATGTTATGGTACCACTTAGAATGGAGTGGAGCACAATGATTTTCTATCATTTTCTCTTCCAAGTTTACTATACAAAGATGTGTAAATTAACACACACAAGAAACATCAGCATCTATGGAAAATGCCTTTCTGGTCATCATCCTGACTATAACAGCCAACTTCCAATGGCAATCAGTCTGATGGCTAAGGTACAGAACCTTTCTAGATTAACTGTGTTTTAAAAATTCCCTCAATCCTTAAGAGTCCCTCATGATACATACCTGTTCTATGCCCCAGTTGTTGCTACAGTAAGCTGCAACCTAACGCAAAATACACAGCTGCCTTTCATAAAGGCACTCACTCAGCCGAAACAGTTAACATATCACAATGCAACATATAGGGCAAAAGATCTCTGTTCATTGCCCAAACTTAAGAAATGCATCTTCAGTGAGGAAACAAAAGTTAAAACACTGGGATCTAATATGAATTCAGAGTGGCAGTGTATGCCTTTAACCTTGACAAACAAAGCTGGGAATGCAGAAGAGGTCACAAAAACATGAGCACACCCATTGTGATGCTGTGTCATAAAGCAGTACATGATAGTGTATGTGTGTGTGTGTGTGTGTGTGTGTGTGTGTGTGTGTGTGTGTGTGTATGTACTTGAGAAATGTGATAGCAGCAGGAGGCGTGACACAAAAAGAACTTCTATAAAGTACTGCACTCAGTTTATTTTTATTGGCAACAAACAGAAAAGTTAGTAAAGCTGTTTTTTTTCTTTAGTCATTGCCAATTCATAAACTGTTCTGTAACTTCCTGTGGTTTGTTTTAATGAATACAAATGAAAGAATATTAATCTAAAGAGGAAGAGCACCATTCCCGACTCAACGGGGTCTCGCTACACTTCATTCATTCCCAGAGCCACTGTCACCAGTACACAGCAGACTTGTCATTAACCTATTAATACTATTAGGAGTGCTAATGTTTGGATATGCTGAGAAGGGCAAAACACTGGTCAGAGTGTGTGCAGAGACCTCCATTTCCCATCTGTCACTCAGACCATTCATTACTTGTTGCAATGGGTTCTGTCACACATGACAGCTTCAGGGTGGCCTCCTGGCTCTTTGCCAATGACTGCAGTTTGCTCAGAAACCACAGGGGCTTTCTGAGGCTAGTCAGACTTTGTTCAGTCATGCCATACTCGGCAGGATGCCCCTTTATTTTCTGTGTCTTAATTTAAAAAACAAGTTTCTGCGAGAGTAAACAATGCTGCTGAGGTACTCTGTGAAAAAGTGCCTCATGCAGATGGCACTAGTATTAGTTTTCAGTGCAAGACTAGTAGAATTTCAATTTCATGGCAAGACTTTCAGTTAAAGACATAACAGAAGTTGTTACAGTCTAGAAGGAGCACATATTTCTTGACTGTTGTGTATACTTGTGATGTGTGATTGCAGTAGGAGGCATGACAGATAAAGAATGTCTATAAAGTATCACACCAGCGGTATGGTAGTATGTATATAGCTGTGCTTTTCAACTAATTTTGGCTACGAGTTTATTTATTTTAAGAAAGCAGGTGGACGGGACTACAGGAAACCTAGACTTATGTACAGTAAAATAAAAGAATGACATAGCTAATTTTATAATAAACAGTCAAACACTGTGCTAAACACACAGGGCAGTAATCGGAGTAAAGTAGTTGAATTATAAGATCTATACAGTTTAGGCAACACAAAGTAAGGAACATCTAAAACCCTCTAGTTACTGTGGAGTGTTCACTGTCTGATAGCACTGAATGGATACAGGCATAGGACCAAGTTTAAGGTACTAATGCCACCTCTTACTGCAGAGGTTAAATACCCCACTTTTATATTCATCTGTAATTAAAATGGGAAGAGCATCTCCTCCTGAAAGAGTAGTGACCAAGGTATCCCACCCTGAAACACTTCCACAGCCTTGAACTTGACACAGCCACAAGTTCATTGCAAAGGTCTTAGGGGATTTAGATGGTCATGGTTAAGAAATAAATAAATACAAATCTATCAAAGAGCTTATTAAAAGATTCAGATTTACACAGCTATGTAGCTGAAGAGCACAGTCATCTGCATATTATACTGCTGCTGTTACCTTAAGAATGGGCCACAATGGCTAGCAAGGGGTAGACAAACTCTAAACGACAACGGGTTATATCCTCACATAACACACCTCAAACAGTAAGATGGAAGACAGGATGTGACAGACACTACTGCACACTCAATGTACATGTGTTCCTGACATGGAAAGACAACAAACGAAATTCCTGTCCTGCAACACATCGTAATGGTGATGATGATGCAAGAGTTAGTGCACATTCTGAAGAAGTACTTTACCTGGACAAAAGTGCTAAACTGCTGAATAAAACTGAATTTTAGGCCACTTCAATCTGGAAACAAAATGCTCCTCACTACCTACAAACCACACCTGTCAGCAAGAACTTCTGTCTGTGCCAGCTATATAGCCCACTTCTGGAACTCTATCCCATTATCCCATAAACATACTAACAACCCTTTCCAATTTCAAGCTCAATCTTAAATGATATCTGCCACACTGAACTGTACATGTACAACCCTCAAAACAGTTGCATGACCACCCACTCACAATAACTACGCCTTCACACTTTAAATTCACTAATACGCCCTTATCTTAGCAGGCAGTAATCGACTAACATCAAAAGTAGCTCTCACTTTAATGAAACCACACAACTAATGTATGCTGTTCTACCTCTTCAGCCAACACTTACTATTTATTTTCCTCTCGTGTCCTTCCATAACATCTTAATTTTCCCTCCTGCTCATTACTCCTCATCTCATTCTATCCCTCTGTTTCGGCAGCAGAATACCAAGTTATTTCTCACCTCCATACATTATTAGAAATACACTGAATATTTTGAACTATGTTTTATTTTACTTGACATAGGCCATCCACTTCTGCAGTGTGTCTTGCTACTTGCAGTACATATTGTATTCTTGACTCCAGTTCATCCCAGTAATAGTTCTATAAATGTATTTCAATATGTTTGTGTTTTTATCAGCTACTGTAGAATGTTTGTGTGTGTGTGTTTTTGCAGCCTTTCTCCCCAACTCATTGTAAAATATTTAATCTGTTGAGGAGCCTTTCTCCCTTTGTATATAATTACTCAACTACTGTTTAAATGTTTTTGAATCTGTTGTAGAGCTTTTTTCCCCAGGCCTCCACTGAAAGTGGGCCATTGGTTGTCGGACTTTCCCAGTTATCAAAGGACAAATAAAATAAAATATAAAAACAAATACATTGTTTATACTGAGTCCTGCTTGTGGTCCCAGTGTAGCTTTCTCTCTCTTCGGTTCTTGTTTCCTACAATTACGGCTTCCGCTACGCTACTGATTTGGTTTTTCAAGTAATAAAAGGCTAATAGAGATTCAGGAAGTCCTTTCCTCTCTTGCTGTTAAAACTAAACCACTGCAGTTCACAGAGAAAGAAACCAAGGAGTAGTTGGTGGAAAGTGAAATGAATCAAGATCATTTTACAAAAAAATTACTGAGCTAGAAGATTGACTGTGTAGGGAGAATATAAGGTTTTCATCTGTCCCAAAGCAGGTGCTGGGAAATCATTGTGTGGATTTCATGAAGAGGCATCTAGCAGAATGGATGGGCATCCCCAGGGACAAAACGCAACTGGAAAGGGTGCATCAGATTAACTCCTCAAGGGCTGGCTCTGTTAAATAGACAAGATCAACTGTGGTGAAGTTTGGATCGTATCTGCAAAAAGAAACTATCAGTCCTATGGAAGACTGGCACTATATATAAAGTGGGAGAAGCCA